>NC_064857.1:49001019-49083519 GCF_024139225.1 Suncus etruscus
GGTGTCTGCCTTCAAGCGCTAGCCAAGGAAGGACCGCGGTTCGGATCCCCCGGCGTCCCATATGGTCACCCCAAGCCAGGGGCGATTTTCTGAGCCACATAGCCAGGAGTTAACCCCTGAGCGTCAAATGGGTGTGGCCCAAAAAACCAAAAAAAAAAAAAAAAAAAAAAAGAAAACAGCAGGGGCCAGAGCGATAGTACAGAGGTCTGGCATTTGCCTTGCACACTGCTGACGCCCAGGATGGACCCAGGTTTCAATCCCTGGCACCCCAAATGGTCTCCATATTGGCCTGCCAGGAGCGATTTCTGAGCACAAGAGCCAGGAATAACCCTGAGTGCCACCGGGTGTGGTCCCCCAAATACATAAACAAATAAAATAAGAACGCAGAGGTAGCAGAAAATACAAGGCTTGGAGACTCTCCGGGAAGAAAGTACCAGAGGGGGGGGGGTGGATTCTGGAGAGCCTGCAAGCCTAGCCCCACCTGGCTCCCTTCCCTGAATGGCCTCCAGCAAGACAGAGGGACAGAAGGGCGGGGCAGAGGGGCCTGGCGAGCTTTGGGAAGCTGGGGTCATCGGCTGGGGATCTAAGGACACAGGAAAACGTGGCTTAGTCCTGGGTGGATGGGAGGGGGAGGCTTTGTCCTGCAGAGGCCAGGCCTCTGGAGAGAGAGCGAGAGAGCGAAGTGGGGACAGAGAGGCCTCTGTGAGGAAGCGCCCAGCTGGAGCCTACAATCCTCCAGGGGCCTTGGGGTGCCCTCCCGGAAGGGGCAAGTCTGGTGGTGGAGCTGCCACCTGGGGACACTTTTTCCTGCTGGGCGCCAGGCCTCGCCTCTCACCAAAGAGAGAGAGATGGATTATGACTGAAACCCAACTACAATCATGTTTGTGAATAAATATATTATTTTAAAAGAAGAGAGAGAGGGGCCGGAGAGATAGCATGGAGGTAAGGCGTTTGCCTTTCATGCAGGTCATTGGTTTGAATCCTGCATCCCATATGGTCCCCCTGAGCCTGCCAGGAGCGATTTTTGAGCATAGAGCCAGGAGTAACCCCTGAGCGCTGCTGAGTGTGACCTAAAAACAAAAACAAAAAAACAAAAAAACAAAAAAAAAAAAAGAGAGGGTGGGCTGGAAAGATTAGCATGGAGGTAGGGCATTTGCTTTGCATACAGAAGAATGGTGTTTCGAATCCCGGCATCCCATGTGGTCCCCTGAGCCTGCCAGGAGCGATTTCTGAGCATAGAGCCAGAGGGAACCCCTGAGTGCTGTGGGTGTGACCCAAAAACAAAAACAAACAAAAAAATATATAATATATATAACTTAAAAAAGGAGAGAGAGGGCCCGGAGAGATAGCACAGCTGCGTTTGCCTTGCAAGCAGCCGATCCAGCACCAAAGGTGGTTGGTTCGAATCCCGGTGTCCCAAATGGTCCCCCGTGCCTGTCAGGAGCTATTTCTGAGCAGACAGCCCAGGAGTATACCTCTGAGCACCGCCGGGTGTGACCAAAAAAAAAAAAGGAGAGAGAGAGATCTGGAACTGGGGGATACAGAGTGGTCCCAAAGAGGGGATACGAGGAAGGGGGTCCCAAAGAGAGAGAGCTGAAGCTGAGGAGGGGGTATGCAGAGGGATCCCCTTGGGCTCCCCAGCCACGAATCCATCCCTCTACCCATCCAGTCAGGAGACCAGCTCGACCCCGCCCCTCCCTCGCTTCCGGATCCGCCCCCTTCTCCGGGCGGGGCGGGGGGGGTAAATACCAACGCGGCTCAGCCAATCGGGAGCAGAGCCCGGCCGGCGCGGACCAATAGCGGGCGTGCATGCAAATGCACGCTGACGCCGCGCGGCCCGGCCGCGTTCAAAAAGTAGCCTCTATTGTAGCAGCGGCCAGAGCGCGCTGGGCCGGGCCTGGGGCTGGGCCGGGCCTGGCGGGGCGCCCATGGCCGGGGCCGCCGCTGCCTCGCCGGGCACCGAAGGCCTGCCGCGCGCCTTCCTGCAGAGCCTGCGCACACTCTTCGACATCCTGGACGACCGGCGGCGCGGCTACGTGCACCTGCGCGAGATCGAGACCCGCTGGCAGGGCGCCGACGCCCGGGAGCTACCCCGCGGCGTGCTCGAAGGGCTGCGGCGGGAGGCCCCGGCCAGCGGCTACCTCACCTTTGAGCGCTTCGTGGCCGGCCTGCGCTCCGCCCTGCCCGGCCCCGGGGACGACGAGCCGCGCGACCTGCTGGAGCTGGAGCACAAGGCGCTGCCGCCCCGGGGCCTGGAGCACGAGCCGCAGCCGCCGCCCCAGGGTACCCCCTGCTTGGGTTGGGTTGGGTTTGGGCGGTGCTCAGGGGACCCCACAGTGGCATGGTGGGGCTCGAACCCGGGACCAGGCTATCACATAAACGCAGTCCCCAACCTGGGCCTAGACCCTGTGCTGCAGATTTAGGCCCTTCTGGGCTTCATTCAGGCCAGACCAGTGGGTTACCGACTTCCCTGTCTCGCCACACCAGCCACTTACCTCCTAGTGCTGGTCCCTGGGCACCCCTCGACTCCCACTTTTTGGCCTCTAGCCGTCCCTGGCTCCCAGCTGTCATCCCTGGCTCCGGGTCCCCGGTCCCCACCCAGCAGGCATAGTCACATGTATGCATACATGTCTGGTCCCGCTGTGGCCTGGACTACAGCTGATTAGGGTAGTGGTGGTGGGGTGGCTGGCTGGCTGCCCAGCTTGCAGAGCAGGTGACAGGACAGGCTCAGTGGACGTTTGTTGTGCCCACTCCTGCCTGGCCACAAACACAGGCCTCCCGTTGTTGTTGTGGCAGGGCCAGGGCCAGATCTAAGTCAGCTTGTGTCTTCCCTGGGCTGTGTCTCCAGGGCCTGTGGGGCCTCTTTGAGCTGAGTAGCACCGGCCAAGGGGACCCTCCTGGGATGCAGGCCTTGTCCACACTGCCTAATGGGGGAGCTTGCAGGTCCTGCCCAGCCTTGCCCTACCCAGCCCCGTCCTGCCCTGTTCCCTTGGTTGGGTCCTGTAGGGCCTTCCCTCTCCCTCCTTATACTCAGGAACCCCTATCTTCACCCAGCCTTGGGACTGGCCAGCATACTTGGGGTGCCACACCTGGGGTATCCTGCCTCCTGCTTCCCTGTCCCCTGGTCCTGCCCTGCCCTGTGGGCAGAAGCTGTGGCCTGGCTCCCCTGGTAGCCATGAGCACAATTTTGCTGGTCCCTCCAGACATACTAGGCTGGTTCGCACATAAGTCCCATCTGGGCACTGTGCATCGGTTACCCGGTCCCTCTCCCCTCTCCCAAAGGCCCCACATACCCCTAAGCACGCTGGGGTGCAGGTGGCAGGGCCAAAGCAGGGCCCTGGAGTTGTGGGCGGACCCTGCTCCTATAACCCCTGCTGAACCACTCCCTGTCACCTGGTTGCTGGGTTGTAGATGGTGGGGACCCTGCAGAGGAGCCATGTGCAGACTCACAACCTCTGGCCCTGGGACCCTCCAGCCCCAGGCACACTGTCCTTCAGGAGATCACATGTCCAGCTCTGGGGTTAGTTCAAGGGACCTTGACCATCTCTTGCAGGCACTGTGGGCTGCAGGGCCTGGGAGCCAACGGTAGGCAATGGTCAGCACGGGCCCCGGGCCCGAGGACTACGGCGAAGACACACCATCACCAACGGTGTGGACTGCAAGCTGGTGAGGGCCGAGGGGCTCCTGCTCAGGGATACTTGTTTGTGCTGGCCTGGAGGTGCTGAGTGGGGTGGAGGCCTAGAGGGGCAGGTAGGGCTATGCCTGGCCCAGGACAGAGCTCAGGGGAGGCAGCAGGTGGGAGGTCAAGATGACTCAGGAGCCAGAGGTCAGGTGGCCTGGACTGGCCATGGGCTGAACGTGGACCGGCTGTGGGCTGTCGTGTCTCCCCTGCCATGCAGCTAAAGCAGCTGGAGGAACTGGAGCAAGAGCAAGACTTGCTACTGCAGGGCCTGGCCATGATGGCACGTGGCCGGGACTGGTACCAGCAGCAGCTGAAGCGCGTGCAGGAGCGTCAGCGCCGACTGGGCCAGAGCAAGGCCAGCGCCGTGAGTGTCCCTGGGAGCCCGGCCCCAGCGTGCATGGGAGTCTCTGACATCCACCAGAGGCTCAGCTTTCCCCTCTCACTTCTCCCCAGGACTTTGGGACGGAGGGAAGCTCAAGTCTGCTGGGGCGCCTGCTACCCAAAATCCAGGAGGTGGCACGGTGCTTGGGAGAGCTGCTGGCCTCAGCCTGTGGCCCCAGGGTGAGTGGCCCCCCTCCCTTCACTCATGCGCCCCTCTCTCTGGTCACGAGGTTCATGCTGGACACCATGCCCACTTGCCGGCGACTTTCTGCAGGCTCTGCCCTCGTCCCTGTCCTCCGGGCTCCCAGCCTCATCCCCCATCCCTGGCTGGCAGCAGCAGCAGCAGCAACAGCAACAGACCATCATGATGCTGAAGGAGCAGAATCGGCTTCTCACCCAGGTGAGGGAGGCCACGCACGTGCGTGTGTGCACGGGTGGTTATGATGTTTGGGGGTAGGCAGAGTATGTGTCTGTAGTGAAGTAGTCAATATGTGGTGTGTATATGTGGGTTTACAATGTGATGTGTCCGTGTGTGATATATGTGTGTAGTTCATGTGAGGGTATAGTATATGTCATGTGAACATACATGTGTGGTATGTGTGTGCAGTTTTGTGGGGTAGATATGTATTGCCTGTGTGCCGTGTCTGTGAGTAGTTGTATATGTGCAGCTTTTGTGTCTGTAGGGCTATATGTCTGTGTACATGTGGGAGGTGTATGTATGTAGGGTGTGCAGCATGTGGGGGTTACGTGTAGGTATATGTATATGTGGCATTATGGGTGTGTTGTGTATATCTGTATGTAGGGGTGTATTTTGTGGTATTTATGTGTGAGCAATGTATATATGAAGATGTGTTCCTTGATGCATGTGTGTGTCATGTGTATGTGGGGTGTTATGGATGTAATGTGCGTGCATATCCACGTATGTGTATCGATGCGGATGTGTGTGGTACATATGTACAGGTATGTATGTGGGGTGTATCATGACATCTGTGTGCAGTGTGTGTGGAAACATATGGCATGTGCCAGCCCTGACCACAGTCCCCACAGGAGGTGACGGACAAGAGCGAGCGCATCACTCAGCTGGAGCAGGAGAAGTCGGCCCTCATCAAGCAACTGTTTGAGGCCCGCGCCCTCAGCCAGCAGGACGCTGGACCGTTGGACTCGACGTTCATCTAGCACAGCTCGTGGGAAGTGGAGGGCAGCACCTCCTCCTCCGAAGACTCAAGGCGACTGCCAGCCCGGACTCACCCCTGCCCACCGTCACCCTTTCACTCTTCAAGCCGCCCCAAGCCCCCTCCCAGCAAGGACTCATCCTGGTGAGCGGTGTGAGCAACACCTGCAGCTGCTCTTCCATGGCCAGTGGGCGGTGCAGGACCACCCCCGCATTTCCAAGGCCTGGAGCAACCTTGCCCTCAATTTTACAGTGGTTCTGTTCTGTCCTGGTCCCCTAGTAAAACATTCCCAGCCACACGAGACTGCGTTTCCCAGCTTGGCCAGCAGAGGGCAGGGCCTGGGGTGGAAGGCCTGTGTCCCTGGGGGTCTGTCCGTCACGCAGGAGCTAAGCAGGGGTTCTAGAAGGGGATCCCTGTTTGCAATTCTGGGAGTTCTGTGGGAGAGGTGGTAGGGTCCTGTGGTGCCCTCTGATGTGCAGGTATGCAGGACCAACTCATTGGTGCTGGAGAAGGAGGAGCTGAAGCTGGGCTAGGGCCCTACCAGTAAGGTGAATTAATCCTCTGACCATGACAAGGGCTGAGCACCACTTGTGGCCTGAGCACCCTATGGCCCAAAAGCAGAAACCCCAACTAGGGTTAGGAGTCTAGTTAGGATGAGCAGCACAGGGGCCAGAGAGATAGCATGGAGGTAAGGCGTTTGCCTTTTATGCAGAAGGACGGTGGTTCGAATCCCGGCATCCCATGTGGTCCCCTGAGCCTGCCAGGAGCGATTTCTGAGCATAGAGCCAGGAGTAACCCCTGAGCACTGCTGGGTGTGACACAAAAACAAAAAAAAGGATGAGCAGCACATCTCTGGCCCTGTGGTGTAGACAGGCCACACCAGAGAGCAGGCACCTGGGAACTTTGATAACCCTGTGCAGAGCAGGGCAAGGCCTGTGAGGACTATGGGCAGGTTCAGGGTGGCTGGGTCCAACTGAGTCTGACTGACTAGGCTGTGACAGCTGGTACCCTGAAGGGCGCAGGGACCTCCCAGGGAGTTCAGTGAGGTGTGGATATAGGAGTATGTGGGTGAAGATGTGTGTGTGGGGAGCATCTGGGTGTGTGGACCCTGTGGCAAGGGTCAATTTCCTCCTCCCAGTGAGTCAGGGGACTGAGGACATTCCCCTCAGCTCACGACAACCAGAGAGAATTTATTCTCTTCCAACAATCCTTATATTGTGGACCAAAAGAGGAACTCAGATATCTGAAGGGTAACAGGACATGGGGGTACCCAGGTGAGGCTCTGGAGAGAAGCTCAGCATGAACTTAGGAGTGAGCTGAGTAAGCTCAGCATGAGCTTAGGAGTGCGCTGGAGCAATAGTGTTGATAGGTTTGTTTGTTTGTTTATTTGTTTTGTTTTTTGGGTCACACCTGGCAGCGCTCAGGGGTTACTCCTGGCTCTATGCTCAGAAATCGCTCCTGGCAGGCTCGGGGGACCATATGGGATGCCAGGATTCCAACCACCGTCCCTCTGCATCTAAGGCAAACGCCTTATCGCTGTGCTATCTCTCTGGCTGGATGATGGTGAGATGGATGGATGGGCCCTTCTCAGCCGGCCTGGCAAAGCTCCTGGAACTTCCTCCAGCCAGTGGGTCTGAGGGTTCAGGATAGCAAAAAGAAAATGATTCACAACAATAAGGTTGTTTTTTGTTTTTTTTTTTTTTTTTGGTTTTTGGGCCATACCCGTTTGACGCTCAGGGGTTACTCCTGGCTAAGCGCTCAGAAATCACTCCTGGCTTGGGGGGATCGAACAGTGGTCTGTCCTATGCTAGCGCTTGCAAGGCAGACACCTTACCTCTAGCGCCACCTCCCCGGCCCCAGCAATAAGGTTTTAGGAGACATCAGCTTTATTCAAGGTCCTAGTCACCTGGGCTAACCTTTTGAGCAAACTCCATAAGTAGCCCTGCACTTAAACTTGTCTCATAACTCTCCATCCTGCCAGCACTCCAGCTGCTTTTACCTCCATCTCTCTTCCTCAATCCTTGAATCAATACCCTTCCTGCCCCTGAGGCAATCCTTTTGTTACCAACCAAGGATCCTTCCCAGAAATGGGCGGGTATTTCCATCAGGTAAGGTTACTTCGGTAGATTGACGCATGGGAACAGCATCACAGAGCATAGAACACTTGGGGTGGTAGGGTCTAGGGATATATACAGGAGTTATGGGGTTGGATGTAGAAGTATGGGGGAATAGTGTGAGGGTGGGAATAAATGTGGGGGTGTAGGTGAGTGGGTGTGGGGGTAGATATTGGTATGGGTGTATGGGGTATGGTGGGCATATTGCATTTGCGTGGGTGTTTGGTATTGGTATGTGTGGTCAGGTGTGGGGGTGTAGGTATTGGGATGTAGGGATGTAGGTGATGTGGGTAGGGCTCGGGTGTAAGTAGGTGTGGATATAGATCTGTAGGTTAGTGGATTATGTGTGAGCATAGGTGTGTGTGAGTATTGACATATGTTTGGTGTCAGTGGTTATATGTGTGTGTGGGTACGCATGCACTCATGTAGACACCTGATCTCATGCCTGTATTGTGAACATCAGGAGATAAATCCCTCTCCCGTGGCTTCAGGCCAGCAGATCCCATGAGTGATGGCTGAGCCAGTCATTCCTGTGTGGGGAGGGACCTCTGCTCAAGCCCTAGAGGGCAGTAGGACCACCAAAGGAGGGAGGGGTAGGCCAATGACAAGGGAAAAGTGGTGGCACTTTCAGAACTGGCTAATGTGGGTTCCATCCCCCGCACCTCACAGGGTCCCTGACCTCCACCAGAAGGGCTCCCTGGGCACAGGGCTGGGAGTGAGCCCTGAGTATCACCGGGAGTGGCTGAACTCCCTTGTGCAGAAGATAAGACATATTTTTAATATTTTTAAACACTAAATGTTTTTAAACATTAAATGAGGTTACTTAGCTACTCCTGGCTCATCTCTCAGAAATAACTTTTAGGGGGCCGGAGAAATAGCAGAGCGGTAGGAAGGACCTGGATTTGATTTCCAGCATCCATTTGGTCCTCTAGCCTGCCAGGAGCAATTTCTGAGTGCAGGACCAGGAGTAACTAACCCCTGAGCCCCGCCGGGTGTGACACACACAAAAAAAGAGAGAAATCCTTTTTGGCAGGCTCAGAGGACCATATGGGATACCAGGAATTGAACATGGGTTGGCCATGTGCAAGGCAAACGCCCTACCCACTGTTCTGTCGCTCCAGCCCACATTATTAAACTTTTTCATCTTGAAGGCCTCCAAGGAAACTGTGGGGGTGGGGGGAGCCAGTTTTGGCTGGGATCTTTGCTCTTTTGCAGTTGTTTGGAAAACAACTTGTGCCACACCCGGCAGTGCTCCGGCTTAGTTCTGATTCTGCACTCAGGGGTCACTTTGTTGGGGCTCAGGGGCACTTTACAGTGCCTGGATTGGAGCCCAGGCGTGGGCCCTTCCCCCTCTCTGCCCCTTACATTCTATTTTTGTTTTGTTGTTTGGAGGCCACACCCTGTAGTGCTCAGGAATGGTTACTCAGAGCTTAGAAATCACTCTTGGTGGTTCTGGAGGATAAGCCCCCCCAAAGCTCTCCAAGAAACTTGAGCAGGTGGTTCTGAAGCGCCTTTGTGGTAGGGGTTGGGGCATTCCCCAGAGTGCTTGAGGAGCTACTCCTGGCTCTGCTGAGGAGAAGGGACCCTTAGTTCAGCCCGGCTGGAGAATTGAACTAGGGTCCCGGGAGACCAGTGCCCCGCCTTGCACCCCTCCCTTAGTACAGCTGGAGGAGCTCAGGGCGAGCAGGGGGAGTGGCGTCACTCCTAGGACCGCACCCCCACCCTGGCGAGACTCCTGGACCCCGCTGAACAATGAGGCTTTGGGGACTGACCCCGGAGTGCCCGGACAGCTCGGCGATGACCCACGGGGGGAGACCCACCCAGCGCCCAACACAGCACAGGGGCCCTTCCCTGCAAGGAGCGGAGCCCCAGAGCCTCTCCCCACCCGCCCCGCACCTGCTCCTTCAGCCCGGGAGGATGCCTTGCAGCTGGGGGAGGCAGTGACTGGGTCAGGCGGGGAGTGTTTGGATCTGGAAGGAGACCTGCTCCTGGACCTGCACAGCACCCAGGGCTTGGGCATATCGGGGTGCAGAGAACCCTGAGTACTTGAGGGACCAGCCATACACCCGGCCACTCCCCAGGCAGGCCCAGTCTTTGGCTACCCTCCGAGCCCTTAGTGCTGGTGGTTCCTTGAACAGCAGGCCCCCACCCTGGAAGTCTTGGCTAGTTGCCTCCCACGTGGACATCCTCCTGGGACCCCCAGCTCACAGGCACTCCAGAAAACAGGGAGGGCGTGGCGTCGAGCTGAGCTCTCCTTCAGGAAGCCTGGACCCCTTCCCAGACTCTTCCTGCCGCCCTTCCCCCAGGACCCCCACTTTCCCTACCCCAGGATGCACCGTGTCCTGCCAGAGACCCGCCCTTGGGCTACAGCACAGCTGCAGTCCCTCCGTCCTCCCACTCCACCTCCTCCTCCGTCTGGGCATTGGTCCACCCATGTCCTAGAGGACCTTCCTAGCTCTCTTCAGACCCTGGCCGGCGCTGATGTGTGTGTGTGTGTGTGTGTGTGTGTGTGTGTGTGTGGTCTCTCCCACTCCCACTGCGACCTTCCTAGCTCTCTTCAGACCCTGGCCGGCGCTGATGTGTGTGTGTGTGTGTGTGTGTGTGTGTGTGTGTGTGTGTGTGTGTGTGTGTGTGTGTGTGGTCTCTCCCACTCCCACTGCGGGGCTCCAGGGAAGTGCTACGGGATGGAGCCTGAGGTCCCATGGTGTCCAGCCAGGCAAGGGCGGGGCATACACACACACACCCCCTTCCTGTGGGGCTGAGCTCCCGGGAAGAAAGGCCCCTTTCTGCTGTTGGACCCTCAGCCAGGAAGGCACCACCCAGCCCATTGTCCGACTGGCTATAGCCCCAGGCAGTGCCCAGATTTTGCCCTTTGCCTCCCTCTCCCCTTAAGGGTCTTGCCACATGCCCCAATTGGGATGCTGGGTGCTGGGGTTTCCATTTTGCCAAGCAAGCGAGGACGGGGTGGCCTCTGGTAACTGAGAGCTGCTTGGCTAGGCTGACCCACAGGGTTGGGGCAGGGGTGCAGAGTAGTGGGGGCAGAAGTGGGGTGGGGATGTAGGCATGTTGGAGCACCGATTTGGGACCGTTGAGCTCGAAAAAGGGCAGGGAATGCCTCCAAAGGAATCAGCTCCGTCTTGTCTTCCTAACTCTGGCCTAGGCTCAGTGTCCTCACAGTCATCCTGCTCTCTGCTGTGTCCTGCCATACCTGGTATGGAGACAGCGGCACAGCCCGGCCTGGGCAGGAGAGGGTCTGTAGGACCATCTGACCACAGGGCCTTGACACCCCTGCACAGAAGGCCAGTGGGCAGGAGCCACCTAAGCCCTGTTGTTTGCACTCCTCCTGGAATCCCGCAGCCTAGCGCCGATCCTGTGCTGGAAGGGTCTGGCCCCTGGAAAGCCCCCTGAGAATCTGGGGCTGGAAGAGTCCAGTGGGGAGGGAAACAGGAGTGCAGGGAGGAAGCAGGGGTGCAGGGAGGGGGCGAGCTGAAAGGGAGGGAAGGCAGGCGAGGCCCAGGCACCTGGCCAGACTCACCTGTACCCGGGCAAGGGTGCAGGGGTGCAGAGAGGGAGTGCAGGGAGGAGGCGAGCTGGAAGGCAGGCGAGGCCCAGGCACCGGGTCGGGCTCACCTGCGCCTGGGACAGAGCGGGGCGGGGTCAGCAGCGGTTCCGCCTCGCCCTCCCGCCCACTGCCCCGCCTCGCCTCGGCCCGTCCCGCCCGCGCCCGGCCACGGCCCACAGCGCCCGGTCCCGCGGCCACCCTCCGCACCCCCATGGCCGGGAAGCTGCTGTCGCTGCTGCCGCCGCTGGTGCTGGCCGCCGCGGGCCTCGCTGGCCTGCTGCTGCTGAGCGTGCCCACCCGCCACGTCTGGGAGCCGCTGGCCCTCAAGGTGCCCCCCGACCCGCAAGGCCGGACCCCGCACCCCTGCGCCCCGCGCCCCGGCGCGCCTCCGCTTCTGCCCGGGGGTCCCCGAACCAGGGTGGCTGCTGCGCTTGCGGGGATCAATGGGGTTCCGGGAAGGCGTCCCCGTTTCTTCTGATCAGCGCCTTGCACCGCCTGCCCGGTCGGCCGGCCGCCCCGAAGCAGCACTTGCTCCAGGGTGGGGCTTGCGGGGTGGGACCTGTGCGGATGGGGTGCCCCTCCTCGCCCCCCACCCACAACCCAGCGCCCAGCTCCAGCCCGGCGCTCTCCCTGCGCACCTCTGCTGCTGACTCGCCAGACCCCACCGGCTGGGCAGGGCAGGGCTAGGCTGGGAGAGGGAGAGGAAGGCCGAGGCGCTGGACAGTTGCAAACGCCTCTTAAAAAATCTTGATTGATTGATTATTAGTTGGTTGGTTTTTGAGCCACAGCCAGCGGTGCTCAGGGGTTACTCCTGGCTCTGCACCCTGGCAGGCTGGAGGACCGTATAGGATGCAGGGAATCGAATCAGGGCATGCAAGGCAAACGCCCTACCGCTGTGCTATCTTTCCGGCCCTGCAAACGCCCTTTTATTTTTCTTTTTTGGTTTTGTGTTTTGGGCCACACCCGGCGGCGCCCAGGGGTTACTCTTGGCTCTGTGCTCAGAAATCGCTCCTGCAGGCACGGGGGACCACATGGGATGCCGGGATTCGAACCACCATTGGTCCTGGGTCCTACCGCTGTGCTATCTCTCCGGCCCTGCAAACGCCTCTTGAATCGAACCTGGATCTCAAGTCCCCAGGGCGCGAGTTCAAGGATGCACCCGCTTCCCTCTGACCCGGACACCGGCGCCTGCCAGGAAGCCCCTTAGAATTCTAGCCCGGTCCACCCCCATCCCATCCCCTAACCGAGCTGGGCCACCGCCCAAGTTCTGCAACTTGTTCCTCTTTCCTTCCTCGGGGGTGGCGGTGCAGGGAAACCGCAGAGCTCAGGTCACTCACCGGAGCTGACCTGGCCCCGCCCCCGGCCCGTCCCCCGGTTCCATCCCCGTCCTGCAGTATGGCATCGTCCTGGACGCCGGCTCTTCCCACACGTCCGTGTTCATTTACAAGTGGCCCGCAGACAAGGAGAATGACACAGGCATCGTCAGCCAGCTCAGCTACTGCGACGTGAGCGGTGAGCACCCCACGCCACGTCATGCCACCCCACCACAGGCCACTTCTGGGGGCTCTGGGACCTGCAGGGCGGTGGGTGGGTGGGACCTGCAGGGCGGTGGGTGGGCCCCACCCAGACCCAGGAAGGGCTGTGGGATCCACAAAACCATCGCTAGTTGCTGGAAGAGGTGAGGCAGGCGTGGGGGGGGAGGCGGGCCCAACCCCATCCATGCAGACTGAAGCTCCAGAGAGGCTGAAACTCTGGGGTCCTTCCTGGCTTCACTGATGGCCCCAGGGTGGGGCCAGGAGCTGCCCGGGTGAGAGGGGTGGCACCCTTGGGCTAGCCTCTGGGTCACTTCTTCACTTTGGGACCTGTACCTATTCTGCCCATGGCATGATCCATGCCCAGTGCAGGCAGGGCCTTTTTCTGTCCTTGATCTGGGGCCCTAGAGAGCATCTCAGAGACATTCAGAAGCAGCGTGGACACTGCTCTGTGGCTGGAGAACCAATGTCCCGAGGTCCCCTCTAGTAAACTTGGCCAACTTGGGGACTGCCTCACCCTCCCCTAGGTGGGGGCATCTCCAGCTATGCCAACAACCCATCCCGTGCCGGCCAGAGCCTTGTGAAATGCTTGGACCAGGCCGTGAGGGAGGTGCCCAAAGAAAGGCAGGCAGGCACACCTCTGTATCTGGGGGCCACGGCGGGCATGCGCCTGCTTAGGTGAGTGACCATGATGCATGGCTTCCAGGGTGGGGGGCAGTCCCTTAGCGCTCTCTGTCTCTGTCTCTCTATCTCTCTGTCTCTATCTCTCTCCACACCCCCTCTCTGTTCTAGTCTGCGCAACCCCGAGGCAGCAGCCAATGTCCTCCAGGAAGTGTCCCGTGTGATGGCCCGATACCCTTTTGACTTCCGGGGGGCGAACATCCTGTCCAGCCAGGCCGAGGGGGTGTTTGGCTGGGTGACTACGAATTACCTGTTGGAAAACTTCATCAAGGTAGGCTGGGCATAGTGGACAGCGGGCAGGAGAGCTGCCGATGCCCCTCACTGACACTGGCCGGTTCCCCCACAGTATGACTGGGGGGGCCTGTGGCTCCGGCCTCAGGGTAAGACCCTGGGGGCTCTGGACCTGGGCGGAGCGTCCACCCAGATTACCTTTGAGACCAGCAGCGTCCTCGAGGACCCCAGCACGGCCGTGCAGCTCCGCCTCTACGGCCACCAGTACCACCTGTATACGCACAGCTTCCTGTGCTACGGTCGCGACCAGGTCCTGCTCAGGCTGCAGGTGGCGGCTATCCAGGTGCCCCCTCCCACCCACCGCATGGCGCAGCCCCCAGGGAGTTTGGGACAGTGGCCTGTATGGCATGGGAGCCTGGGCAGCAGGTTCCAGGGTGGATGAGGAACTGGCAGGTGGGGGGGGAAGGTCCAGCATGGACCCTGGTTGATGGCAGGGGCGGGTCCCCAGCCCAGTGCTGGCCTTCCAGGAGGCTGTCCTATGTCCTCTGGTGCTTTGGAGCAGTGTTGTTTCACTTGTGCTGTCCGCAGGCCTACCGCTCACACCCCTGCTGGCCCAGGGGCTACTCCACCCGGGTTCAGCTTCAGCAGTTGTATGAGTCACCGTGCCTGGCCTCGCAACGGCCCCAGACCTTCAATGGCAGCAGCTGGGTCAACGTGTCGGGCAGTGGCGACCCTGTCCTCTGCCGCCACCTCATCTCCCGGCTCTTCAGCTTCCCCCACTGTGCCTTCTCCCGCTGCTCCTTCAATGGCACCTTCCAGCCCCCTGTGGCTGGAAACTTTATTGTGCGTGTGGGAAATGGGAGAGGGGGACCCGAGCATTTGCAAGTGTGGGGTCCAAGCATGCTGCAATTTACCCATGCAGGCCTTCTCTGCCTTCTTCTACACCGTGGACTTCCTACACACAACGATGAACCTACCCGTGGCTACCCTCACACAACTGGACGCAGCTGTGCGGACCCTCTGCAACCAGAGCTGGGCCGAGGTGAACAGCTGCACCAGGACTCGCTGGGTGCAGAACCCCCAGGGGCCCAATGTGTGGGGACACAGTGGCTGGACAGCTGTGGGGCTTCCCCAAGGCCTGTTTTATAGCCCAGGGTACAGGGAAGTGAGAGGTGCCTGAAGGGAGTGGGAAGAACTGGGCGGGGAGCACTGGAGAGAGCCCCGCCCCAACCAGGCCTGGGCCAGGTAAAGACGTGTGGGAGGCACAGAGGCCCCAGAGCCTTTTGGGAAAAGACACATGGTTTCCCTGGGCAGGGCAGGCAGGGACAAGACCTGTCCTGTCCCTTCCTGTCCCCTCCTAGTGTGCCTGTGTGAAGGTCTATTTGTGTGCGGTGTTTGCATGTGTATCCCCATGTGTGTACCTGTGTGCATGTATGTGTGTTGTGGAGGGGGGGTCTGTTCCATCCCCTAGAGGTGCTGACAATACCTTCTCCCACTCTCATCCCAGCTGCAGGCTCGGGTTCCTGGCCAGCAAAACCACCTGCCCCACTACTGCGCCATGGCCACATTTGTGCACCAGCTACTGAGCCTCGGCTATGGGTTCGACGAGAACACCTTCAGTGGGGTGACCTTCCAAAAGAAGGTGGGCGCCTGTGGGGTGGGGCCAAAGGGGTGAAGTGGGCGCGGCTAGATCTGGATGGGCGGGGCCAGAGTGGATGGGCAGGGCAGAATAGACGGGCCAAGTAAGGAGGGGTGGGGCCAGACCGATGGACAGAGTCGGAGTAGGCGTGGCCAGATCAGGAGGGCGTGGCCAGAATACACGACAGCTGTTGAGTGGGCGGGGCCAGTTCAGGAGGGCGGGGCCAGACCGAGCGATCAGTCGTGTGATGGGCGTGACCAGCCAGGGCCAGAATGCTTGGACAGGGGCGGTGGGCGGGCGGGGTCAGATGCAATGGGTGTTTTCCCATGGGGCGTGGCCTTGACTGGTGGGCGTGGTCTGGACGGTGGGCGGGGCCAGGGCGGCCCTGAACCCACACCCCCATGCTCAGGCTGGGGACACCGCGGTGGGCTGGGCCCTGGGCTACATGCTGAACCTCACCAACATGATCCCCGCCGAGACTCCGAAGCTGCGCAAGGGCATAGACGCCAACTCCTGGGTGGTCCTTCTCCTGCTCTTCAGCGCCATGGTCCTGGCAGCCTTGGTCCTGCTGCTGCTCCGGGCGCGCTCCAAGTCTCCGAGTGTCATCTAGGGCACCGCGTCCTGTGCGGGTCCCAAGTCTCTAGCCTGCCTGCCCCGCAGCTCACTTCCGTGCTCGGCCTTGAAATCAGCCCGGAACAGACTGGCACTGCCGAATGCACCAACATGCACAGTGACTGGGGGTCCCTAATCCCCCTTCCGGCACCCCCTTTACACGCTGGCCATGCCCAAGACAGCCTGCCCCTCCTCGCCCTGGAGCAGAGCAGAGACCCGGTCCTAGCCCTCAGCGCCTTTCTGCAGGGCTGATCTATAGATAGGCTGGTCTCCTACTTGAAGGGCGGGATCCCCAGAGCTCCTTCTGGTATCTCCACGAGCCTACTTACATGCATTTTGTAATAAAACCTCACTTTGATTAGGAGCTGCTGTCACCTCTGTGGGCCAGGCCCCCTGCCTCCCTGCTTCTTCCTGCCCAGACCCAGGTGTGGTGTGTGGACTTACTTAGGCTTGGCCCAGGGGCACTGGCTGGCCTGGGAGAGCTTCAAAATGCATGAACCTCTCTGGGCCACAAGGCTGAGATCAGGAATGCTGCGTGGCGGGCCACCCTCTCGCTCACATGCCCTGGCTCTTCGGTTTGTTTGTTTTGGGCCAAACCTGGTGGCGCTCAGGGGTTACTCCTGGCTCTGCGCTCAGAAATTGCTCCTGGCAGGCTCTGGGGCCAATATGGGATGCCAAGGATTGAACCCGGGTCAGCCGGGTGTCCTGGGTCAGCCTCGTGCAAGGCAAATATCCTACTGCTGTGCTACCACTCCAGTTCCATGCCCTGGTTCTTTGGCCACATGGTGCCAGGTACCAGCCTGCCAAAGGTGTGGTCAAGTTGCCTCTCCCCCTCATCACCTCTCTCTTCTCTCTCTCTCTCTCTCTCTCTCTCTCTCTCTCTCTCTCTCTCTCTCTCTCTCTCTCTCTCTCTCTCTCTCTCTCTCTCTCTCTCTCTCTGCCAAGAGTTCAGCTACAGGGGCTGGAGCGATAGGTAGGGTAGCCTTACATGCAGCTGACCCAGGAAGGACCTGGTTTCAATCCCTGGCATCCCATATGGTACCCCGTGCCTGCTAGGAACGATTTCTAAGCACAGAGCCAGGAGTAACCCTTGAGCGTCACCAAACGTGGCCCCCAAAAAAATAGTCCAATTACATTTCTTTTGCTGTTTGTTTTTGGGACCACACCCGGCAGTGCTCAGGGATTACTACTGACTAAGCTCAAGAATCACTTCTGGGGCCCGGAGAGATAGCACAGCGGCGTTTGCCTTGCACGCAGCCGATTTAGGACCAAAGGTGGTTGGTTCGAATCCCGGTGTCCCATATGGTCCCCCGTGCCTGCCAGGAACTATTTCTTTTTTTTTTTTGGTTTTTGGGCCACACCCAGCGGTGCTCAGGGGTTACTCCTGGCTGTCTGCTCAGAAATAGCTCCTGGCAGGCATGGGGGACCATATGGGACACGGGACTCGAACCAACCACCTTTGGTCTTGGATCAGCTGCTTGCAAGGCAAACACTGCTGTGCTATCTCTCCGGGCCCGCCAGGAGCTATTTCTGAGCAGACAGCCAGGAGTAACCCCTAAGCACCCAAAAATCAAAAACCAAAAAAACAAACAAACAAACAAACAAAAAGAATCACTTCTGGCAGGCCCTGGGGGACCAATATGGGATGCTGGGGTGTCCTGGGTCAGCCTCGTGCAAAGCAAACATCCTACCACTGTGCTACCACTCCAGACCCATGCCCTGGCTCTTTGGCTGCACGGTGTCAGGATACCAGCCTGTCGAAGGTGTGGTCAAGTTGTCTCTCCCCGGCACCACTTCTATCTCTCTCAAAAGAGTTCAGCTACACTTCTTTTTCTGTTTGATTTTCTTTTGTTTGGGGGGGCACACCCAGCAGCACTCAGGGGTTACTCCTGACTGAGCTCAGGAATCACTCCTGGCAGGCAGGCCCTGGGGTTCCAATATGGGATGCTGAGGATCAAACCTGGGTTGGCCGATCGAGAATTAGAAAAGCCTTCCAGGACATCCGGTTGACCCGGGTTCAATCCTTGGCACCCCATATTGGCCCCCGAGCCTGCCAGAGATAAGATAGCATGGAGGTAAGGCATTTGCCTTTCATGCAAAAGGTCATTGGTTCGAATCCTGGCATCCCATATTGGCCCCCTGAGCCTGCCAGGAGTGATTTCTGAGCATAGAGCCAGGAGTGACCACTGAACGCTACCTGGTGTGACCTCCCCCAACAAAAAGAAAAGAAAAGAAAAGCAAAGCCTTCCAGGGGCCGGAGAGATAGCATGAAGGTAAGGCGTTTGCCTTTCATGCAGAAGGTCATCACTTCGAATCTGGATTCCATATGGTCCCCCCGTGCTTGCCAGGAGCAATTTCTGAGCATGGAGCCAGGAGTTTCCCCTGAACACTGCCGGGTGTGACCCAAAAATCACCCCCCCCCAAAAAAAAAAGAGAGAGAGAGAGAGAGAGAGAGAGAGAGAGAGAGAGAGAGAGAGAGAGAGAGAGAGAGAGAGAGAGAGAGAGAGAGAGAAAAGAAAAAAAAAGCCTTCCAGGCGGATGGGTACGGGGGGGGGGGCACACCCTTGGGCTGTAACAACTGGAGTCAGAGATTTATCCTGGACCCACAAAGCGAGCTTTCAGGCCTCCACCAGCCGGGTAGCTCTCTCCTGCCCCCTGGTGTCCTCGCGGAGCTCTCCCCGTCGGTCCAGGCACAGGGAAGGCGGAGTTGGCGCGCCTTGGGGGTCCCCGACCCAGCGCGGCCCTGTACCATCCAGCTGCGCCCCAGACTATGTGGGGTGTCGGGTGGGCCAGGGCCGGGGCTTGGCAGCCGCCAGGCCGCTCGAGGAAGCGCGTGCCGGGCCAGTCCACGGGGACCGGGAAGGGCTCCGGCCGCAGCCGCCCCGGGGCTCGAACCCTCGACCTCAGCGTAGGTGTTTGCGGGGCCGGGGGCGGGGACGCGGGCAGCGTGGTCCCGCCCCGCGGTGGAGCGCGCAGGCGTACTGTCACGCCCCTCGCCGCCGGGCCTGGCTCCTGGCTCCGCCGCTGCAGCGTCACCGGCCCCGCCGCCCCCGCACCGCCCGCGCCCGCGCCGCCCCGCACCTTGCCATGGTGCCCCGGAGGCGCTGAAGGATGGCGACGCCCATGCCGCCGCCCTGGCCGCCGCTCCTGCGGCTGCTGCTCCCGGGCTTGGTCCTCGGCGCCGCCCTGCGCGGGTCCGCCGCTGCCGCCGGCCTCCCGGGTGAGCGGGGCGCAGGCCGCGGGCCACCCGGGGAGGACCCGAGACCGCGGGACACGCATCTGGGCGGCGCCCCCGAGCCCCCAGCCCGCGCCTGGGATGCATCTTGCGTGTGTCGGCTCGGAGGCTCGCAGGCCGGCCTCCCTCGGTCCTGGGGTGACAGGTACCGGGGTGCCGGTCTTTGTCCCGGGGTTCCCCGCACCTGTCCGCTCCTGCGCCTCCTCCGGAGCCCGCGTCGTGAGAACCGCCCGGGTTGCTGCGGGTCCTTCTCGGAGCATCTTGGGGTGCGGGTAGCGGGGGCTGTCGCTTCGTTGCTTTCCTGGCTTTTGACAGCTGCTTGGCTGGGCCAGGACTGGCCCCAGCTCCCAGCCTGGGGATGTCCACCGCTCTCTGCTGAGAACTAGATCTGGCTGGGCCCCTCCTGGAGCCCCCAAATTGAGTGCCAGAACCTCGGGGTCCGAAATGCGCCCCTATCTAATATTCGGGAGTTCTCGGCAATAGTGGTGCCCCTTGCCCAGATATCTGACAGCGGGCAGAGGAGACGGACGTGGAGTCCTCAGGCTTGGACACTTGAAATTTGAGGGGGGTGGGAAGGGGCCTTGGGAGAGCAGAAGGAGGGGGCCAGGCCTCTGTGCTGACCTCGGGGTCCGGCAGAGCGAAGGGGGACAGGCCTTGCACGTGGCCCTATGGTGACAGCACTGTTCTTGCCATTTCGGGGGTTCTCCTAGGCCTGCACTCCCCTCTCATTCTGCCCTGCCCTGGCCTGAGGAGCAACCGCTGTACGGAGGGCCTAAGGCCCCTCTTCCCTTTACCCTGCTCCTTCCTGGGATACTCATGGCCTGGGGGTGCCGTTCCTTAGGCTGTGGTGTAGCCAGGGTGCCCACCTGTATCTGAGGGGATAGAAGGGTGTGTGGGGCTCCCCCAGATGTCAGGGCAGGGGTGGAGGTGGAGGCTATCCAGGACCAGCAGAGAGGGGCAAACTGGGGATGTGGGCAGCAGAGCCTGCCCCGTTGCTTTACCTGTGTTCCTCGGGTGGGGAGGACTGGCATAGCCCTGGGCAGCCCCTGGGCTGCGCCTGCCGGGAGGAGGCCTGGGCAGAGAGCCAGGTGCTCGCTCTCCAGCTGCTCTTGCTCCCAAGGCTGCCGCCCACACGTGGCTCCGAGAAGTGACCTCGGGGCTGGGCACCCGGAGGTGGAGGGACACCGCCCCATCTTTGGGGAGCGTCCACAGTTCTCAGCACCAGGCCAGGGTCTGCCCGGGGTCCCGTGGGGGCACAGGTTTAAAGTTTAACCAGCCCAGTTCCCAGTGGCACCAGTTACCAGCCAGTCTGCCCCAGAGGTTGCATCTGTCACCAAGGAGATGTCTAGGAGCTCTGCCTGTGTGCCCCGTCTCCTCCTGAGGCTGATGGGCTGGGCACAGAGGGAAGGTTCAGGCCGCACAGACATCCTACCCATCTCCCAGCCATGTCTGCAGAGCCATACCCTCCTGCCCCTGCATGGGGAAAGATATTGGTCAAGGGTAGAGACCCCACAGCTCAGCCAGGATTGGTAACAGGGCCACCTCGGGCAACCCTGATGTGGGGGGCAGCTGCGTAGTGACCTCAATTTCTCACGCTTTTGAGAGCAGCCTAGGATACTGGGCAGAGCCCCCAGATTGGAGAATGAGCTCTCGGGCAAGCATGACAGTCTTCTGGGCCCTGTGCCTGGGTCCCCTCCTGCTGCTCTGGAGCAGGGGTCCTCAAACTTTTTAAACAGGGGGCCAGTTCACTGTCCTTCAGACTGTTGGAGGGCCAGATTATAGTAAAAACAAAAATTATGAACAAATTTCTATGCACACTGCATATATCTTATTTAGAAGTGAAGAAACAAAATGGGAATAAATACAATATGTGGCCCTCGGGCCGTAGTTTGAGGACCATTGCTCTGGAGATACAATCTGGGGTCCATTCGCACCGAGGGTCTAGAGTGATTGTCTGGATAGAGGACCTGGCTGCTGGTCCTGGTTGGCTGCTGGGCAAGGGCTTTGTGGCCACAGTCAGGGCCAGTTCCTTCTCAGAGGTCCAGGATGTGCTTGTCTTCCTGGTTCTGCTTGCTGGCCCCGGGGTAAAGGAAGGACCTGCCCAGAACAATACCCGGAGCCAGTCAGGCATCCGCCAGCAGGGAGGGACCCACTGTGACCTGTGCTGCTCTCTGCTTCTCCTCAGATGGTTCCACCTGTCCCAGGAGCCTGGACTGTGCCCTGCAGCGGCGGGCACGGTGCCCTCCTGGTGCCCACATGTGCGGGCCATGCCTCGACCCCTTCCAGGAGGATGGGCATGGGGTCTGCGTGCCCAGGCCTCACTGGCCACCGGGTAGGAGGGGCCCCTCCATCTCTCAGCTGCCCGGGGGATCCAGGATTCCCAGGGACCAAAACAGAGCCTGGGTCAGAGCCCTTCTGTCTTGGCTCCATGATGTCTGTCCCAGGGTGGGGTGGCATGAGCAACCGGGGTGACACTGGCATGAGAGGCATTTGCCAGGGCCTGAGCCTCAGAGTCAGGCAGAGTTGGGGGCCCAGAACTCTGTACTGACCTCGGGTTCCTACAGAGCAAGACCCTGCATTGCCCCCTGGGGTGATGGCTCTGCTCCTGCCATGTCCTGTTAGGGGTCTCCTCTGGCCTGCACCCCTTCTCTCCTGCTGGGCCCTGCCCTGAGGAGTGAATGCCCTGTATGGTGGCTGTGGCTCCCTTCCTGTAGGGTCCAGGCCTAGGGTGCTGGACCTTAGACCTCAGCATGGGGTAGCCAGGCAGAACATGGAGCCCTGCCTGAGCCCACTTTCCTCCCAGGGGACGTCCCCCCGCAGCAGCACCTGGAGGATGAGATCGACTTCCTGGCCCAGAAGCTGGCTCTGCAGGAGGACAGACACCCCCAGCCCGGTGAGACCCGGTCCCTGACATATCCCCCACTCACCAGAACCCATGCCTCTGACTGCCCTTCTCTTCGCAGCTGCCACCCTGGGGCTGTCAAAGCCCAGCCTGCCCCCCACTCGGGGGACCCCTGCACCCACATCCCATAGTTCCCAGGGCCCCAGCAAGGCTTCAGGACCAGTGCACATGGCCCCCCTACGGCCGGGGGACCACCATGGCCTTGGCTTGGTCCTAGGTAGGTGAGGCAGCTGGGGAGGGGGTGGGAGGTGGGGCCTTGGAGGTGGGTGGGCAGGTCTCTGGAGATGGGGTGATGGTGGGGGGACTGGAAATGAGCTGGGCTATGAAGGGGTGGAGTGAGGTCAGGGTGGTTGGAAGGAATGGACCGGGGGTGATCTGAGGGGCCAACCCTACCCCATCGCCCCCTCTGACTGAGTGCTCCACCTTCAGTGCTCATCCTGGCCTGCTCCGTGGCAGGTGCTGCTGTCTTGGCCGTGGCCGCGCTCTGCTGGTGCCGGTGCGTGTGTGGGGCATGTGGGGTGCGTCCTGGGGGTGTGGGGGCGGCCTCAGGGCTCAGGCTCCGTCTCCCCCCCAGGCTGCAGAGAGAGCTCCGCCTGACGCAGAAAGTGGACTACGTGGTTCCCCTGGCCCCCGGTGGCCCCACTGCCCCCAGCGCCTCGGTGGGTGCCTGCCCCTCGCCCCCGGCCCCTCGACCGCCCCTGCCCGCCCCCGCGTGGCCTTCCCCGAGCCCCCCGCCACCCTCCTGCCCACAGCCCGGGGACCAGCGGCTGGCACGCAATGCCGAGATGTACCACTACCAGCACCAGAGGCAGCAGCTGCGGTGCCTGCAGCGGTGAGTGGCTCAGCGACCCCCACCTGCCCCCTGCCCCCCCCCTCAGTGTGCCAGGACCCCTGGCACCAGTACCAGCTGTGCCCCCACCCCCAGGCACAAAGAACCGCCCAGGGAGCCTGGGGCAGCCTCCTCGGACGAGGAAAACGAAGACGGGGACTTCACAGTCTACGAGTGCCCAGGCCTGGCCCCGGTGAGTGCCAGGGCGCGCGGATCTCTCCCAGGCTGGGCCCTTCACTCTGAGTGAGTGGGAGGGTGTCACTGCATCCCCAGGCTGGGCCCCTCAGGGGCTCTGCACCTCGGGTGACTGGAGGGTGCTCCGGTGTCACTGCACCCCCAGACCTAGTGCCTGTGAGTGGGCAGGTACATGAGTCTCACTACTCCTCAGGCTGGGCCCTTTGGGGGTCTTTGCTCCCCTGGTAAGTGGGCAGGTGCTCAGGTGTCACTGTGTCCTCAGGCCTGATTCCTTAGGCGTCTCACTGCACCCCCAGACCTAGTCCCTGTGAGTGAGCAGGTATGTGGGTCTCGTTGCGGCCCCCAGACCTAAAATCCGCCTTGGCCTTTACAGACAGGAGAGATGGAAGTGCGGAATCCGCTGTTCGACCACGCTTCGCTGTCCGCGCCCCTGCCAGGCTCAACGCAGTGACCAAGGTCCCAACCACTGGGCAAGAAGAGGCTGCAGTTTGGGGGGGGGCTCCCTCCCATGCCTAGGACCCCTGCTGAGAGACCCCTGCTACTTCCTCCTGGTGCCTGTCTTCCAGCGGATGCACCCCCAAAATCTGGAGCTGGGGTGGCTGGAGAATGGGAACAGGTGGGGGACCGAGACCAGCCAATTAAAATACATTTCAAACCTGGAGCTGGGTGTGCTACAGGGCTCCCACCCCAGGGAGGGCGTCTCTGCCCTGCTGGGACACCCCTGGCACTGGTCACAGCCCCTTTGTCCCCCCACTTCCACTTGAGCGATTGGGTGCCCAAGGGGAGTGGCCAGCGGACTGAGCGCTGAGGTATCCCCGGTGGCCAGCAGAGGGTGCCAAGGGCCTGAGTGTGTGGGAGGGACAGGAGGGCAGGAACTGGGCAGTGCTTGGACTCCCCAGTCTTTGGGGCCATGCAGGTTCCTGGGGCTGGGTCGCGTCGGGGGAACAGCTGAGCAGAGGCACTGGTGATTGAGTAGCCTGAGGGGTAGAGGCACCTGAACATCGGAGAGAAGAGGCTGGTGGGGCGTGGGCACTGGGGAAGGATGTTCCCCACAGCAGGCCTGGTGAGTACAAGACTTTGGGTAGGGGCCTGTGAGGTGGCGCTAGAAGTAAGGTGTCTGCCTTGCAAGCGCTAGCCAAGGAAGGACCTCGGTTCGATCCCCTGGCATCCCATATGGTCCCCCCAAGCCAGGGGCAATTTCTGAGCGCTTAGCCAGGAGTAACCCCTGTGCGTCAAACGGGTGTGGCCCAAAAAACCAAAAAAAAAAAAAAAAAGACTTTTGGTAGCTTCCCAGGGCGCCCCATGGGCAGATACTTGGCTTCCATCACAGGGCTCTGAGTGAGGACAGGGCCTGTGTCCACGTCCATTCTCGCTGGTCCCAAGCCACTGCAGAAGAACTGGGGAGCAGGAGGTGTTCCTGCAGGGCAGTGCTGGGTCCGACATTGCTCACAGCTGTGTCCTCTGCCACTTGTCTCTGCCCTGCTGCTCAGTCCCTCCCACCACCACCACCCTGGGGAACAATAAGGTGTCCACTCTGCCTGGCCCAGGGGGACTCTGAGACCCCACTTCTTGGTGAGGGACCCAAAGGCTCCCCAGCTCCTCAACCCTGCACTGAGTTTTATCCTGTGCTTCTGCTTTTGTTTTCAGGCCACACCTGGTGGCGATCAGATCAGGGATTACTCCTGGCTCTGCTCTCAGAAGTCACTTCTCTTGTTTGTTTTGTTTTGGGGGCCACACTCTGTGGTTACTCCTGGCTCTGCACTCAGAAATCTCTCCTGGCATGCTCCAGGGACCATATAGGATGCTGGGGATCGAACCTGGGTGCATCTCTAGGTTGGCCGCATGCAAGGCAAACACCATACCACTGTGCTATCACTCCGATCCCTCAGGGGTCACTCCTGGTGGGCTCAGGGGACCTTTTAGGATGCCCAAGACCAAACGGGCTGGCCTTGCACAGCAACCACCCTTCCAGCTCCTCCTCCTACCCCTTTTTTGTCTCCTATGGAAGGAGCTGCCCTCAGCCTTTCCCCCTCCCTCTTCCTCCCCCTCCCTGGCCCTAGCAAACTGGGGTGATGCCCTCCTTTAGGAACTGCTTCAGCCTAACACCACCAGATATGGATCAGTGGGTGACTGTCCCTTCTCAAGGGGGAAGCCCCACCCATCCCAGCCAGCCCAGAAGAACCGAGTGGGGGCAGTGTTGTGCCGCACACTCTCCTCCTGGGCTCTGGCCTGAGTGGCCCCTGAGTTGTGCCCCCACCTGCCAGTGTCTGCAATTCCTTCCATAGAGCCCCACAAGGAGACAGTCTGGTTCCATCTGGATGGGAGCAAGTCCCACCAACCAGGGGGTGTCCGCACCGTGGCTGGGACAACAGTCAGTGGGCCTGTGGCCAGTCAGAGCTGCAGGGAGGCAGCTGGGTGCTCCCTGGCCCCTACATGGTGCTCTGGGCTGGGGTAATAAGCCCACAGAGAGCAACAGGATGAGGCCGTTTACCTACTTTCCCTTTGACTCACCCCTGCTCGCTTGCCTGCCGGCTTTTCCGTTTATCTCCTTTCAATCTGAACCAATTTTGGTGGTTCCCAGCTAGCTGATTCTCACGTGGAGGAGAGAGGGCAGAGGGTGTGGGGTGAACCTGCCGCACAAATGGGAGGATTCAAGGCTCTTGAGTGAGCATGGAGATGGGCATGGGGCTTCTTACTTATATATTTTTTGGGGGGGGTGTTACACCTGGCAGTGCTCAGGGGTTACTCCTTGCTCTGCACTCAGAAATCGCTCCTAGCAGGTTTGGGGGACCATATGGGATGTCAGGAATTGAACTCGGATCTGTCCTGGGTCAACCACGTGCAAGGCAAACACCCTACCGCTGTGCTATCTCTCCGGCCCAAGGGGCTGCTCCTTCTTGTGGGCCCCAAAGCTCGTGGTGGCATGGGAGCCTGTGTGGAGAGACAAGGACGTGGGTTGCACCAAACAGGGCTGAATGAGGAGGGCCTGGAAGCCTGGGCTTCTGGCCGCTATCACAGATGGTGCAGCTGGGAGTGGGGCCTGGCCCCAAATAATTGCACAAGTCCCCGACGCCACCACTACCTTGTGGAAAGGAGCCCATCTGCCCTTCTGCCCCTTCTGCTGTGATGATCTCCAGCCCCAGGCCAGTAGCTGCCAAAGGATGCAGAAAAATAGGAAGGACTAGCCAGGCCTGGGGAGACCCACAGAAGCCCCAAGAGCTGCTGTTTCCAGCCAGGGCAATCCAAGGATGGGCATGAGGCTGGGGGCCAGATCAGGAGGCTGAGGACCAGCCATAGCTTCTGCCCTACTCAGTCATGGAAAGGGGAAGTGGCCCAGCTATGGGGGCCTCTACATTTCCTGTGGAGGATACCAGCCCTCAACCCCTCCCTGCCAGACACCCCTGGCTCTTTCCCTTTCCACCCTGGGGAGCCCCTGCCCACCCTCTGGGGCTGTAAGCCTGGATCGAGAGCCCTGGGGCTGCGTGACCATGGTCCTGATTTCGCTTACTTGGAACCTACAAGCCTAGAAAGAAGGTTCAGCCCGGGGCCAGCAAGTGTCTGCTACTGTGGGGGTTGCTGTGGACAGACCGCCGAGGGCTTCAAGACAGACAGGCCAACAGAGAGAGCCCTTGGAATCTGAATCTGGGGTGAGCAGGGTGGGGAGGCCTGTGGGATGTCGTGAGCCACTGGCCCTGAGCACCTGTGTCCATGGTCAGGGTCAGGGTGTGCAGGCTGAGTCCCCTAGAGCCTGGGTGGCCCCCAGCACCCATCTATGTCTGCTGCTGCCCATGTGCTGGCCGGACCTGAACCTCTACCCCAGGTGTGAAGTCAGCTGAGGATAGTGGTTGCTGCTGCCCAAAGCCACCTCCAGGGTGGGTGGGGGGAGGAACAGAAGGTTCCCCCACTTTCCTGGCCAGGGCGGATAAGAGGTGGGGTGGAGACAGGCGAGCTGTGATTTCAGAGCATCCTGAGGTGAAGGTGGCTGAGATTCAGAGCCCGGGCTGTGGGGCGGCAGATTCTCAATGCACCTTGCTGGTGAGTGGCCTCCTGGGAGCGCTAGTGGTGGTGGTGGTGGTGGGGCCTAAGCACCACACACATGCGGCACACTTTCCTCCCTCTCCTGTGCAGGGTGCAGCCTGGCCCGAAGGTTTGGGGCCCTGGGGAGCCTGACTTGTGCAGCCCTGCTGGGGGCCTTCTGGCTCCTACAGCTGCTCAGGCCGGGCCCCAGGGCAACACCCCCAGCCCCACTCACCATCCTGGTCTGGCACTGGCCCTTCAGCCAGCAGCCCCCCGACCTGCCACGGGACACGTGTGCCCGTTTTGGCGTGGCCCACTGCCACCTGAGTACCAACCGCAGCTTGCTGGGCCAGGCCGATGCCGTGGTCTTCCATCACCGGGAGCTGCAGTCCCAGCTGGCCCACCTGCCCCTGGCTGCACGCCCACCAGGCCAGCCCTGGGTGTGGGCATCCCTGGAGTCCCCCAGCTACACGCGGGGCTTGGGTCGCCTCAGTGGCATCTTCAACTGGGTGCTGAGCTACCGGCGGGACGCTGACATCTCTGTGCCCTATGGCCATTTGGAGCCCCGCCGGGGCCCACCGCCACCCCTGCCCCCCAAGAGTGGGCTGGCAGTGTGGGTGGTGGGCAACTTCCAGGAGCGGCAGCAGCGTGCTCGGCTTTTTCGGCAGCTGGAGCCGCACCTTAGGGTGGACTTGTTCGGCCGTGCCACCCGACGGCCGCTGTGCGCTGGCTGCCTGCTGCCCACGGTGTCCCGCTATCTTTTCTACTTGGCCTTCGAGAACTCCCAGCACCGAGACTACATCACAGAGAAGTTCTGGCACAACGCGCTAATGGCCGGCACAGTGCCCGTGGTGCTGGGCCCCCCTCGGGCCACCTATGAGACCTTTGTCCCTCCGGACGCCTTCATACACGTGAATGACTTTGATTCAGCCCGCGAGCTGGCCTCCTTCCTCGCCGGCATGAACCAGAGCAGCTACCGCCGCTACTTCACTTGGCGACATCGGTTCCAGGTCCGGCTCATCAATGACTGGAGGGAGCGTTTCTGCACCATCTGCAAGCGCTTCCCTCACCTGCCCCAGGGCCAGGTGTACCAGGACTTGGAGGGCTGGTTCCGGGCCTGAGCACCCCTGTTCACCTCCACCCAAGTAGAGCCTGTGGGTGAAACTCAGGGTGGTGTCGACTCACACCCTGGTCCCTGCTGCAACTCTGACTGACATTAAAGGCAGACAGGGGCCGGAGCGGTGGCACAAAGTGTAAGGTGTCTGCCTTGCCTTGGCTAGCCTCAGACAGGCCCAGCGTCCCATATGGTCCCCAAGCCAGGAGCGATTTCTGTGCACATAGCCAGGAGTAACCCCTGAGCGTCACCGAGTGTGGCCCAAAAACTAAAAACAAACAAACAAATAAAGGCAAAGCATAAGGTGCATTCTGGGCTGGCTTCTTGGAGGAGAAGGTTGAGTGTGGGGCGGGGGAGGCAAGCAGGTGGGAGCATGGGAGGGTCCATTCAGGGAAAGTTAATGGAATGTGACTAGCTGAGGGCTGATGGATGCGAGTCTGCTACGGCCTCCTGCACACACACCACGGCTCAGCTGATCCAGGACATGGGCTGGGAAAGGTTGGAGTCAGGACTCGGAAGGTTTGTGCTGTGTGTGTGTCTCTGAACACCTTGGCACAGGCTTCCCTGCGGCAGGGCTGCTTGCCCAGGACTCCGCCGTCTGTGCTCCATACAAGGGTATTTGTGGAGCAGAGACCATCAATCACGAAGCCAAAGATGCAGTGAGAGAGTGACTTAGGCCCAGTAGGCCCCCACTGCCCCCACCTCACGCCTGCCATGTGCTGTGGCATCACTCCCTTTGTCTGAGACTCCTGCCCTGTCCAATCTCCTGCTCTGCCCTTCTGCTTCCCTCTGGTCAAGGTGACCTTTTGCATGAGCTGATGACCAGTCTTGGGACTGCTCTGACCAGGCCCTGTCCTGTCCAGGTGTGGTTGGTGGCTGGTGCAACAGGAAGTGAGTGGCTGGTGGAAAAGGCGTGTGTGACTTCCGGCCCTGGCTCCTCTCCCCAGGCCTATGGGGTAGGGGGAAGGAAGTGCCTTGCAATGTGTGGACAACCGGGGAGGGGGTTGTTTCCACTCCCCCCCCAATCTGCCATTCAATTTTGGGCGTGTCCCACCTATGTGCTTTCCTCTCTGCTGTTTTTTGTTTGTTTGTTTGTTTTTGATTTTGAGCTATACCCAGTGACCCTCAGGAGTTACTCCTGGCAGGCTTAGAATACCATAATGGGGGGCCGGAGAGATAGCACAGCGGCGTTTGCCTTGCAAGCAGCCAATCCAGGACCTAAGGTGGTTGGTTCGAATCCCGGCGTCCCATATGATCCCTGGTGTCTGCCAGGAGCCAGGAGCTATTTCTGAGCAGATAGCCAGGAATAACCCCTGAGTGCCACCGGGTGTGGCCAAAAAGAAAAAAGAAAAAAAAAAAAAGAATACCATAATGGGGGACCGGAGAGATAGCATGGAGGTAGGCGTTTGCCTTTCATGCAGAAGGATATGGTTCAAATCCCGGCATCCCATATGGTCCACTGTGCCTGCCAGGAGTGATTTCTGAGCATAGAGCCAGGAGTAACCCCTGAGCGCTGCCGGGTGTTATAACCCCAAAAAACAAAACAAAAAGAATACCATAATAAATCCTGGAGATTGAATATGGGTTGATTGCGTGCAAGGCAAACACCCTTCCTTATTTTTGTGTGTTTTTTGTTTGTTTATTTGTTTTTTTGCTTTTGGGCCACACCCAGCAGTGATGCTCAGTGGTTACTCCTGGCTCTGTGCTCAGAAATAGCTCCTGGCAGTCTTGGGGAACCATATGGGATGCTGGGAGTCGAACCTGGGTTCGTCCCAGTTTGACCTCACGCAAAGCAAATGCCCTCCCCACTGTGCTATCGCTCTTGGCCCCCTTTTTTCTTTTTGTTTTAGGTTTTTTTTTTATTTATTTTTATTTTTTGGCCACACCCAACAGTGTCAGGGCTTACTCCTGGCTCTGTACTCAGGAATCACTCCTGTTGCTTCTTGAGAACTATATGGAATGTCAGTAATCAAACCGGGGTCAGCTGCATGCAAGGCAAGTAGTCTACACATTGTACTATCTCTCTGTCCCCTATTTATTTGTTTTTAGGAAGGAACTACATTTGGCTTACTCTCAGTCTCCCAAGATTCCTAATAGACTCAGGGAACCCTACGGGTTGCGGGGGTGGAGAAACCTGGGTTAGCAGTGCAAGAACAGTGCTTACCTCTCTGGTCAACTCCAGTAAACTCTTGGAGTCTGGGACAACCCCCATCAGCCCCACTGCTAAGGGGGTCCCGGTCAGAAAATGCCTGTTGGGGCTCTGAGGGCTCAGTGCTATCAAAGTGGGGCTTCCTGCTGCCAAGCCAGCAAGCATTGCAGGAGATACTCAACATGGCTCTGCCATTCATCCAAAGAGACTCCTCAGGCCACGAGCACCCATGGACATCTCTGCAGAAGGATGGGGCAGACTTGGTTGTACTTGGAAAAGCACTGTGCAGGGGAGAAGGAAGTGGGCTCTGAGGGCTGGGGTGGGACAGGTAGGAGGTTTGGGCAGAAGGTGGTCCAGTGGTCCAGCACCAAGAAAACCTAGCTGCTGAGAGAGAGCACAGGGGTACGAGGCAGTGGGCTCTGCACTCAGGACCTCTGGCCCTCATCTGTACCTACATAGCTCCCAGCACCACCCAGCCTGAGCATAGCTGTGTGTGGCTCAAAATCAAAGAAGCAAACATCAACACTCAGATACACTAGGGCCTCCGGAGCGATGGTGCATCAGGAGGGCTCTTGCTTCCCACGTAGCCCACCCAGTTTGGACGTCAGCATTCCATAGCTGGTCAGGAATGATTCTTGAGCATAGTGCCAGGAGTAGTAACCCCTGTGCACCGCTGGGTGTGGTCAAAAAACAAAAACAACAAAAACAAAAACAGGAGCCAGAGCCTGAGCAAAGAGGGGAGAAAAAAAAAAGCCTTGCACAGAGTCGACTGGGGTTTGATCCCCAGCATTCCAGGATTCCAGGATGCCTAGCCTGCCAGGATTGATTTCTGATTGCAGAGCTAGAAGTAACACCAGAGTGCCGCAGGGTGCGGCCAAACCCCCCCCCCAAAAAAAAAAACCCAAAGCAAAATAAGTAAACAAGAACAACAAAAACAAGGAAACAAAAAGACCTCGCTGTCTCCTCCTGGTCCCCAGATGGCGCCCCCTGGCGGGCACAGCGAACACTGCACTTGAAGGAGGCCGAGGGCGAAGCCACGTCCAGGGGCGGGGCCACCTAAAGACCACGCCCACAAACCTCTGGCAGGCCCCGCCCCTCCCTCAGGTCCCTTCCCTCAGGCCCCGCCTCTTCACGCAGGCCCCGCTCCCCCGACAGGTCCCGTCTCTCAGGCCCCGCCCCTCCCGCTCATCAGACCCCGCCTCTTCACACAGGCCCCGCCTCTTTGTACAGGTCAAGCCCCTTCCCAGGCCCCGCCCCTCCCCGCAGGACTCTTCCCACAGGCCCCGCCCCGCTCTGCTTGCTTACAGGCCACGCCCCTTCCCTCGGGCCAGGCCCACTCTGCAGGTCACGCCTCTTGGCAAGGCCCCGCCTCTTCCCGCAGACCCCGCCCCTTTCACCGGGACTCTTTCTACAAGCCACGCCCCTTTCATAAGGCCCCGCCCACCTCTTTCTACAGGCCCCGCCCCTTCCCCAGGCCCCGCCCACGCGCGGGCGCTGTGCGGCGACGGGCGGCGGACGGGCTGCGGGCGGGCGACGGGCGCGCAGCGGAGCCTCCGGGAGGCGGCGGCGCCTTGCGGCCGAGCGGCCCCGCCATGGGCTTCTTGCACCAGCTGCAGCTGCTGCTCTGGAAGAACGTGACGCTGAAGCGCCGGAGCCCGGTGAGCGCCCTTCTGTGCACCCGGGGACCCCGGGAAGGCCCCAGACCCCGCACCCTGCGCCCCGCACCCCGTGCCCAGCCCGCCCGCCTGCCCGCCCGCGCCCGCCGACGTCCGCGCACGGCTGAGTCATGGCACCGGAGCCCTGCGCGCTCTAGGGCGGTGGCGGTGGCGGTGGCGGTGGCGGTGGCGGGGTCGGGCCAGCCGCACCGTGCCCTCCCTCGGGTGCCCAGGGCCGAGCATGGCAGGGGCAGGGCAGGGGCTGGGCGCACCCAGCCTGGCGCTCCCCCGAGCCCGGTTCATCTTTGCTTTGGCATCACCCGCTGCCCTTGGCCCGGACCCGAGCGAGCAGCGCCCCCGCCACAGCCCTCCCCGCTGCCACCTGCTCCATCCCCGCGTTCTTGCCACCCCGGCCAGCGTCCTTGCAGTGCCAGGCCGAGGCCCCGCACCCTCCTGCCCTCTGGAGGAGGGCCCTGCTGGTCCCTGGCCCATCCACAGTGCCCCTGGGTGCCGGGCCTTGCTGTGCGGGGCTCTGAGCACCCGTCTTGGCTGCCAGCGCTCTCCCCGAGCTTGCCTGCCTGGGCCTGGGCACCGCAGCTGCGTGGGACACTATGGATGCCACCTTGGTGCCCCCTCCGAGGGATGGACAGGGGCTGTCCCCTCCTGGCCTGCCAGCAGCAGCAGCCCCACCTGTCCAACTTGGTTTTTCTTGATGAGACCTGGGCTTTCCTGGTCGGGGCCAGTGGGGTCCCCAAGAAGGAACCCAGGGGAAACGGAGCTGGGGGCTGAGCCCAGAGCTGGGTGTCCGTGGCCGGTGCCGGGACCCACAGGCCTCCCCTGGGCACCTGGCACTGGCAGGGAACCAAGCTGGGTACATTTCCTGCCCAAGTCACCGGGGCTGGCTGGCACTGGGCCCGGGAGAGCCGTCCTGCAGCCCAGGTAGTGCTGGTCAGGTTCTGGGTCACTGGGGAGGGCGGCGAGGCCTGGGCGAGAGGACTGGGTCTGGCTACTCGGACAAGGGGTCTGCTTCCAAAGGGGATTTATGAGTAGACGGGAGTGGGGCTCGGGCCTCCACGGCGGCTTTCAGCTCTCACAAGCCAGGTGCCCAGCCCGTCCGTGGTCAGGCGCAGGCAGGGGCTGGCTGTTGTCTTAGTTACCAAGTGCATCCTTGAACTGAGTGCTGGGCTGAGGTGTGTCCACTGAGTGGGCTCAGGACCGTCTTACTTCCTGTTCTGTGTCTCAGTTTCTCCACCTGCGTGAGCTGCCTTAGTTGGTCTTGGCCACGGGATAACGACCTGGGCCAGCACCTGTCTGGGGCCAGTGATGCTGCAGAGGCCCTGTCCCCCTGAGACCGCAGGACCTTCGGGGTCTTGGGGCCCAGGGTTAGGTGGGGCTCCTGGAGGGGTGGCTCTTACGGTACCCAGAGGGACCCCCCCCCTCCAGCCTGTGCCTCGGCAGCGTGAGCGAAGCAGTCGCCATGGCAGCGGGAGCAGCGGTTGCTGCAGTGACGTGCTGGAGGTGCCTGATGAGCCGGAGGGCGGAGCTGGCCCCACGGGCTGACCTGCCTGAGGCCCACGCGGGCATTGTCAGCTGGCACTGTGCCCAGGCGCATGTCTGAGGGTGGCCCGTGGTGTGTGCCCTTGATGGGGCCCTGGCTTGAGCTTGGGGAGGGGTGGAGGCTGGCACAGGCTGGGGCGGGCGTGGGGTGCGGACAGAGCGTGTTCTGGGCCACAGAGCGCCATTGTCCACCCAGCAGTAGCTGCCCTGTCTGGACTGGGGTTGGGGAGGGCTTTGGGGGCCCCTCTCCTGTTGCCCTGCTTTCCCCTCCCCGGCCAGCACAGGTGATAGGGGCAGGTTGGCCCTGGGCATTTTCCCTACCAGAGGTCACCTTGTCCCTGCCCACTGGGGGGCTGGGTGCTGTAGCCAGGGACTGAGGGATCGCTCTGCTCAGCCTACTTCTTCCTGGAGGCAGGGACCTGTCCCCCGACCTTGGGGCCATGTGGGGAGCTGGCTGTGGAGGAGCCAGGGTTGCCCCACGGGATCCTTTTGAGGGGCACAGCAGGTATGGTCGGAGATTAGCTGGATAGGAGCAGGAATCAAGGATGCTGACTGGTGGGTACGGGACGGCGTCCCCCAGAAGAATAAGGCTGTGGGACACAGCTCAGGGCTAAGGGGGTGTAACTAGCCCCAAAGGCAGGGCTGGAGGACACAGCTCAGCTCGAGCAGGGGGACACAGCTGCCTGTCCCTGGCAGGAGGCTCAGCCACCGGGCCTCATTCGCGGCTCTTGCAGTGGGTCCTGGCCTTTGAGCTCTTCATCCCCCTGGTCCTGTTCTTCATCCTGCTGGGCCTGAGGCAGAAGAAACCCACCATCTCCGTGAAGGAAGGTGAGGGCCCTCGCCTCCCCGTCACGGACCCGGCGCTTCCTGTGTCCCCATCCAGTCCCTGGCCAGACCTCTCCGGTGCTCACTGGTCTCCTCTGTTCTGTTTTCCCCTCCCCGCATGGTCCTTGTCTCGCCGTCCTGCATGCAGTCTGTAAGTGAGGGCCACCTTCTCTGGGCTGTCCCCCAGTGCTGCTCAGCACGCACTTCCACACCTGGCTGTGTCCCTGTGGCAGGGTCTGTGGTGGGGGGTGAAGGGAGCAGGGTGGGACTCCCTGGACTTGCACCTGTGGGTCCAGAGAGGTCAGAGGTCACTGCCGGGGTCCCCATGGGACCTCTCAACCGGCACTGCCTGATCTTGGGGAGGGGTCGTTGGTTTGGGCCCTGGATGGTGCTGGAACAGGGTATTCAGGGTGAATAGGTTGCGCTCTTCGCCACAGAGCCATCTACCTTCCTCTTCTGCTCACTTCCTGCTTGTCCCCCTGACTTTGTCCAAATCTCTCTTCTCGACCTCTGCCCCCGCCCATCCCTGCAACCCCTCTGCTCCTTCCCTTCCTGCCACTAGCCTTCTACACAGCCTCACCTCTCACCTCCGCGGGCATCCTGCCAGTGATGCAGTCCCTGTGCCCTGATGGCCAGCGGGACGAGTTCGGCTTCCTGCAGTATGCCAACTCCACGTGAGTCCGGGCACCCTGGGCCGTCCCCCTAACTCAGTGTCAGTCCTGGTTGTTCCAGGGTCAGTCCCTCACCCCATGTGAATCCAGTCACCCTGGGATATGTCTCCAACTCCACAGGAGTCCTAGTTATCTTGGGATGTGGCCCCCAACTCCACATGAGTCGGGGCATTCTGGGGGCTTCCCCCAACTCCCATCATTGCAGGGGATTGTAAGAGTCCTGGTCACCCTAAGGCCTGTTCCCCCCCCCCCCAACTCCACCTCCAAGTCCTCACTGCCTCAGGGCCTGTCCTACCAACTTCATGTGAGTCCTGGTTGCCCTGGGGTGTGTCCCCCATTGCCCCACGAGTCCCATCTCGGCCGGGCACAGGGCTGATGTGCCATGCTGAGCAGGGTCACTCAGCTGCTGGAGCGCCTGAGCCGCGTGGTGGAGGACGGTAACCTGTTTGATCCGGTGCGGCCCAGCCTGGGCTCAGAACTCGAGACTCTCCGTCAGCGCCTCGAAGCCCTGGGCTCGGGCCCAGAGCTGGGAGCTGATGCCCCCGGGGGCCCTGCAGGTAAGTGTGGAAAGGGCAGGCCCAGCCGGCAGAGCGACCTGGCTGAGGGCAGAGCGACCTGAGATGCCCTCTGCTGCCTGTCCAGAGTCATCCTTCTCACTGGACTCAGTGGCCCGAGATCCACGGGAGCTGTGGCGTTTCCTAACACAGAACCTGTCGCTGCCCAATGGCACAGCCGAGGCCCTCCTGGCTGCGCGTGTGGACCTGCCTGAGGTGAGCAGGATACTGGGATGTAGTCTGTGTGTGTGGGACAAGCAGGGCCTCTGAGACCCACCTGTCCCCCACCCAGGTGCATCGCTTGCTGTTTGGCCCTTCACCTATCCTGGACGTAGGGTCGGGCCTCTCCAGGGCTCGGACACCCTGGGGCCACCTAGGCAGCGACCACCTGCTCCAGATGGAGGTGAGGGCAGCCTGTCTTGGAGGTGGGTGAGAAATGGGCCTGAGATCCTGCCGAATTTCTGGGGCTGGCCTGGGGCAGAGGCAGGATGGGTTGTCCCAGACAGAGCCGGTGGTACCAGGTGAGGCTCGGGGCTCAACAGGACCAGGCCCCTTCCCAGCTCTACCCCCTCCCTATACCCTCACCAGGAGCTGCTGCTGGCGCCTTCACTCCTGGAGCAGCTGACGTGCTCACGGGGCTCCAGGGAGCTGGGCCGCATCCTCACTGCACCGCAGGGTCACCAGGATGCTCTGCAGGGCTACCGGGATGTGGTCTGCAGTGGACAGGCCATGGCCCGCACCCGGCACTTTACAGAGTTGGCTGCCGAGCTCCGGGACCAGCTGGACACAGCCAAGATTGCCCAGCAGGTGAGGTCCTGTCTGGCAGATCAGTCCCCACAACAGACACACAACCCAGTGGGGGGTGCTGGGCACCTTGGCACCTGGGCAGAGTCCCTGCAGTGGGAGCCTGACCCTCTGATGGTGCCATGTCCAGGTTGTCTCCTGGCCCTTAGGCCACTGCTCCCAGACCTCTCTCTCCCCAATCCCTGCCCTTAACCCCTTTACCAACCCTGCCCCTGTCTACATGGCACCTGAAACCTATTCTCCCTCAGCTGGGCCTGGACACAGCCCCAAATGGCTCAGTGCCCCAACGTCAGCCACCACCCCCACGGGAGATGCAGGCACTGCTGGAGGATCTGCTGGGTGCCCAAAAGATCCTGCAGGATGTAGATGTCCTCTCAGCCCTTGCTCTGCTGCTGCCACAGGGTGCCTGTGCTGGCCGGGCTCCAGTGGGCCAAGCCAGTGGCTCTGGGGGCACGGCCAACAGCACGGGGCTGGGCCAGAGTCCTGGTTCCAATGGTTCCAACAGCTCAGCCGAGGAGGGAGCAGCATCCTCTGCTGCCCCTGCCTCCTCGGACGCCCTGCAGGGCCAGTGCTCGGCTTTCGTGCAGCTGTGGGCCGGCTTGCAGCCCATCCTCTGTGGCAACAACCGGTAGGTACTGGGCAAGGATGGGCAGGCTCCACATCTCCCTGTCTCCCTGGACATCCACCCTTATGCCAGGTCACCCAAGCCTTGTCTCACTTCTGAACTCTAGCCATGCCACACACGGTACCCCTGAGGAGCTGACCACCAAGGCCAAGGCCATCAGTTCTTCCCTAGCCCAGGCCCAGGTCTTGGCCTAGTGCCCTGCCCACCCGGATGTCATACTCACTAGAATGTCCTGCTTACCAGAATGCCCTGTCCATGGAAGCACAGACCACCCCGCCCCCACACACACCAACTCCCACGGAAAAGCCTTGCTTTCCAATAGAAAACCACACCCACCCTGGGCCTCAGCTAAAAGCTGAAAACTTGTTTTCCAACTGAAAACCACGCCCCAGTCATGATCACTGAGCAATCCACTTTCCTTGAAAGCCAAGCCCACTGGAGACGTGTCCCACTTTTCTGCCCTCCTAACCCCTGATGCCCTGTCCTGCCCCAGCACCATTGAGCCCGAAGCCCTGCGGAGGGGCAACATGAGCTCACTGGGCTTCACGAGCAAGGAGCAGCGGAATCTGGGCCTTCTGGTGCACCTCATGACCAGCAACCCCAAGATCCTGTACGCGCCTGCAGGTTCAGAGGCTGACCGGGTCATCCTCAAGGTGCGTGAGGCCGGTAGAGCTGGCGCCCCACTTTTCAAGACCCTAAAGCACAGCAAAAGTTGGACTTAGCAGGAAACATCCAGGCTTGAGCCCACCGCCCCACTCTGGGGGTGACGACACCTGTGGGCCCGTCCACAGGGTTGGGTTCGGGCCCTGGTGGGCTGCGTACAGTTGCATGGCTGGGCCAGTGAGTACTGAGGTGTGGTATTTTATGCAACACTGAGGAATCACAGGGAGGCCCAAGGGTGACGCTTAAGGGGAGGATTTGCGCTTACAAATGGAAGTTTGGTCAGAGTAAGAATGGTGGTGTAGGGCCCGGAGAGATAGCACGGCGGGGTTTGCCTTGCAAGCAGCCGATCCAGGACCAAAGGTGGTTGGTTCGAATCCCGGTGTCCCATATGGTCCCCCGTGCCTGCCAGGAGCTATTTCTGAGCAGACAGCCAGGAGTAACCCCTGAGCACCGCTGGGTGTGACCCAAAAAAAAAAAAAAAAAAAAAAAAAGAATGGTGGTGTAGGTTGGAGGGTGCAGGGATTACCTCATGCCTACCCTGGCCTTATATAGCATTCCCCAAGCACCATCAGGAGTCACCCAGATTACCCCAGGCATTCTCTCTAGAAAAGAAATGGGAGTGGGCTAGAGAGATAGCACAGTGGTACGTTTTTTGCCTTTAATGCAGCTGACCCAGGAAAGATGATGGTTCAAATCCCAGCATCCTATATGATCCCCTGAGACTGCCAGGAGCGATTTCTGAGCGCTGAGCCAGGAGTAACCCCTGAGCACTGCCGGGTGTGACCCAAAAACCAAAAGAAAAAGAAAAGAAACGGGAGTGGTCGGGACTCTGCCGCTGGGTGGGAGCTGAAGAGTCAGGACAAACTGCTGACCAGCCTACATGAGCCTGTCCTCCTTCCTCACCCTCTGCAGGCCAACGAGACCTTTGCCTTTGTAGGCAATGTGACGCACTATGCCCAAGTCTGGCTTAACATCTCGGCAGAGATCCGCAGCTTTCTGGAGCAGGGCCGGCTGCAGAGGCATTTGGATTGGCTGCAGCAGGTCTGAGGGGCAGCAGGTGTGGGGGGTCATCCCCACTTCCTGCCCAGCAACCACCCTCACTGAGCCGGCCTTGCACCCTCAGTCAGTGGCAGAGCTGAGGCTGCACCCAGAGGCACTGGACCTGTCTCTGGAGGATCTGCCACCTGCCCTGCGCCAGGACAACTTCTCCCTGCCCAACAGCTCTGCCCTGCTGCAGCAGCTGGACACCATTGACAACGCTGCCTGTGGCTGGATTCAGTTCATGTCCAAGGTGTGCTCGGCCCCAGTCCCTGCTCCTGCCCCTGTGAGGGGCTCTGGGGCTGCCTGGGGCTACTCCAACCATGCTCATCCCTCAGGTGAGCGTGGACATCTTCAAGGGTTTTCCTGATGAGGAGAGCATCGTCAACTACACGCTCAACCAGGCCTATCAGGACAACGTCACCGTGTTTGCCAGTGAGCCCGGATCCCCAACCCTGCTCCTGGTGGGCCCCGCTCCTCCCCTGGGCCCTGCTGACCTTGAAGTCCCGCCCCCAAACACCTAGCTCTTGCTGAGCCCTGCCCCACCAAGGCCTGCCTGCCCTGAGCCCTGTCCACCTGAACCCCACCCACAAGCCCTGCTCCTCATCCAAGCCCTGCTGCATTAAGCTCACCCCAAAGTACAACCACCCACCTGCTTGGCTCATGCTGAGCCCCTCATCCTCCCCACTAGCTCTGCCCCTCCACCAACCCTTGCCTATCTTGATTATCCTATTGGTAATCCACGGCCATCTACCTGCCTGGCTCATGCTAAGCCCCACCCCTATGCAAGCCCCGACACCCACAACCATCCACCTGCCTGGCATACTGAGACCTGCTTTATAAACCCTGCCCCTTCCACCAACCCCACCCTCCCATCCTGTTCTACCCCTTCACCCTAGTTGTGTCCCTCCTGGTTCCCTCCCAGCCCTGTCAGGTTGTCAGGCCCCCATGGCTGCTGCCCCTTTCTCCTGTGTACACCTTGACTCTCCCTGCCCTCTGCCCACCCCTTCCCCCCACTCAGTCCTATGGCTCGGGCATCCCGTCTACAGGTGTGATCTTCCAGACTCGAAAGGACGGCTCCTTGCCACCCCACCTCCACTACAAGATCCGCCAGAACTCGAGCTTCACGGAGAAAACCAATGAGATACGCCGGGCCTACTGGCGCCCGGGGCCCAACACAGGCGGCCGATTCTACTTCCTGTATGGCTTCGTCTGGATCCAAGGTGAGGGTCCTGGGTCCAGGGCAAAGGTGAGACCCAAGCTGAAGGATGCCCCCTGATGGCTGACCTGCTCTACCTGCAGACATGATGGAGCGTGCCATCATCAATACCTTTGTGGGGCATGATGTGGTGGAGCCGGGCAACTACGTGCAGATGTTCCCTTACCCCTGCTACACACGGGATGAGTGAGTGCTAGGCCGGGGACTGGGAGCTGGAGCATGGGGCAGGACCCCCGAGCGCCCCCTGATATCCTGTGCTCACAGCTTCCTGTTTGTCATCGAGCACATGATGCCCCTGTGCATGGTCATCTCCTGGGTCTACTCTGTGGCCATGACGATCCAGCACATCGTGGCTGAGAAGGAGCATCGCCTCAAGGAGGTGGGCGGGGGCACATGGAGAGATGGGGCACCCTGAGAGGGCCACTCCAGTGGGGATGGAGTGGGAGGGGCCATCTAAAACCACTGCCAAAGTCCCGCCTCCCAATGCAGGTGATGAAGACGATGGGCCTGAATAATGCAGTGCACTGGGTGGCCTGGTTCATCACGGGCTTTGTGCAGCTGTCCATCTCGGTGACGGCGCTTACTGCAATCCTCAAGTACGGCCAGGTGCTCATGCACAGTCATGTGCTCATCATCTGGCTCTTCCTGGCCGTGTATGCTGTAGCCACCATCATGTTCTGGTGAGTGCCTGATGGGAGGGGAGCCTGTGTCCAGTAGGCACTCATTCATGCCAGGAGGGGGGCTTTGGCACAGTGGCAAGGACATGATGGGCTGCCTGATGCCCATGCCCAGCTCCCCTTCCACCCCAGCTTCCTGGTGTCAGTGCTGTATTCCAAGGCCAAGCTGGCCTCGGCCTGTGGTGGCATCATCTACTTCCTGAGTTACGTGCCCTACATGTATGTGGCCATCCGAGAAGAAGTGGCCCACGACAAGATCACAGCCTTCGAGAAGTGCATTGCGGTGAGGGTCATGGCAGGCCATGTGTATGGGTGGTGTGTGGGTGGTGGTGGTGTCTGGCCTTGCTTCCCTGCACACTGACTCCATTGTCCCCACAGTCCTTGATGTCCACCACTGCCTTTGGTCTGGGCTCCAAGTACTTCGCCCTGTATGAGGTAGCAGGCGTGGGCATCCAGTGGCATACGTTTAGTCAGTCGCCCGTGGAGGGAGACGACTTTAACCTGCTGCTGGCCGTCATCATGCTGGTGGTGGATGCTGTCGTGTATGGGGTGCTCACATGGTACATCGAGGCAGTGCACCCAGGTAGTTTCCTCTCTTCCCCCGTGGAGGGGGCAGCACTGGGGCTCTGTGGCTTGAGGTCAGAGATTGATGACTCAGGGCCTGGCCACTTCCTTCTCCCCACCCAGGCATGTATGGGCTGCCCCGACCCTGGTACTTCCCGCTGCAGAAGTCCTACTGGCTGGGCAGTGGGCGAACAGAAGCGTGGGAATGGACCTGGCCCTGGGCTCATGCCCCCCGACTCAGTGTCATGGAAGAAGACCAGGCCTGTGCCATGGAGAGCCGGCACTTGGGTGAGACAGCATGGGACAGCTGGGTGCTGGAGGGCCCCGGGGAGGCTGGGCGCTGACCTGGGCCTCACTGCAGAGGAGATGCGTGGCATGGAGGAAGAGCCTACCCACTTGCCCCTGGTGGTATGCGTGGACAAGCTCACCAAGATCTACAAGACGGACAAGAAGCCGGCCTTGAACAGGCTAAGCCTGAACCTCTACGAAAATCAGGTGGTCTCCTTCCTGGGTCACAACGGGGCTGGCAAGACCACCACCATGTGAGTACAGACAGCCGCTGTGCTGTGGGGCTGGCCAGGTGACGCAGTGGGCTTTGCTGGGACAGGGGCTGGTAAGTCATGGCCATGCCCACCCATCCAGGTCCATCCTGACCGGCCTGTTCCCACCCACATCGGGATCAGCTACCATCTACGGGCACGACATCCGCACAGAAATGGATGAGATCCGCAAGAACCTGGGCATGTGCCCTCAACACAATGTGCTCTTCGATCGGCTCACGGTGGAGGAGCACCTGTGGTTCTACTCCCGGCTGAAGAGCATGGCCCAGGCGGAGATCCGCAAGGAGATGGAGAAGTGGGTGGAGGGGGCATGTCGGGGTGGGCGGGGCCATGTAGTGGGCAGTCTTGGGAAGGGGCATATGATGGGTAGGTCTTATGTGCTTGGCAACTGCTTGCAGAATGGGTGGGGCCTTGTGTGTTAGAATGGGCATTAGAGTGGGTGGGCTATGGAGGGCAGGGCCTGCCCTTGAGTAATGAATGGGAAGGAATGTGGCTGGGTGGATGGGACCTTAGTGCTGGGCAGGGTCTTGGGTAGTATGGGTGGAGCCTTGTTTGATGAGCAGGGTCTGTGGCAGGGTGGAAGGGCCTTTATCTGGGCATGTTCTTGGGCAGGGTGAATGGGGCCTGTATGATGGGCAGAGCCTTGCAGGGTGGAAGGGCCTTGTTAGCTAGGTACCTGTGCATCCACAGCTGTAGAGTGGGTGGGATGCTCCAGCCCTGCTCCACCTTTCTCTCCTTGTCAGGATGATCGAAGACCTGGAGCTGTCCAACAAACGGCACTCGCTGGTGCAGACCCTGTCAGGTGGCATGAAGCGCAAACTGTCGGTGGCCATTGCCTTTGTAGGCGGGTCTCGGGCCATCATCCTGGACGAGCCCACGGCGGGGGTGGACCCCTATGCGCGCCGCGCCATCTGGGACCTCATCCTCAAGTACAAGCCTGGTGAGTGGGCGTGGGCAGGGTGGTTACCCCCACCTAGCCATACCTCGCAGCCTCCTGAGCCCAGCCGGCCTCCTGCAGGTCGCACCATCCTCCTGTCCACCCACCACATGGACGAGGCCGACCTGCTGGGGGACCGCATCGCCATCATCTCCCATGGGAAGCTCAAGTGCTGTGGGTCCCCACTCTTCCTCAAGGGCGCCTACGGCGATGGCTACCGCCTCACGCTGGTCAAGAAGCCAGCCCAGCCTGGGGATCCCCAAGGTCTGTGTGGAGATTGCCCATTCCCCACGAGGAAGGGAGGGAAGGAAGGGAAGGGCCGGGGCCTTGCGGCCACCTTCTCTGTAGCAGGGGTCAGGTGGGCCCCATTCAGGGTCTCTCTCCCAGCCCCTCTTCTTATCCTCCCAGAGCCAATGCTGACATCAAGCCCTTCGGGTCGAGCCCAGCTGAGCTGCTGCTCTGAGCCCCAAGTCTCCCAGTTCATCCGCAAGCATGTGGGTTCCTGCCTACTGGTCTCAGACACCAGCACGGAGCTCTCCTATATCCTGCCTAGTGAGGCTGTCAAGAAGGGGGGCTTTGAGCGCCTCTTCCAGGTGCGTGGCTAGCCCTAGCCTCATGTGGGTGGGCGGGCTTAGGAGGGGCAGCCAATACGTGGGTGGTTGGGTCATCAGGGACAGCCAATAGGTGGGTAGAGCAGAGAGGGAAGGGCATTGGACAGATGGGACAGGCAAGGCACTGGATAGATGGGCTGTGGGTGGGCGGACTTAGGAGGGGCAGCCAAACAGGTGGATGAATGGATGGATGGATGGATGGATGGGCTGTGGATGGACACGTCATTAGGTACAATCAGGTGGGTGAATGGATGGGCTGTGGGTGGGCAGGCACAGCAGAGATAGGCAATCATGTGGGTGTGAGCAGGCAGGGCAGAGCATTAAATGAATGATGGGCTGTGCGTGGGCGGGGCTATCAGGGGCAGCCAATCAGACAGGTTGTTGGATGGCTGTGGGTAGGTGGGTGCAGTAGGAGTAGCCCAGTCAAGTGGGCCTAGGGAGGCGAGGTCCCTGTAGTCCAGCCTACATGAGAGCCTCACCCAACCCTTCCCCAGCACCTGGAGTGCAGTTTGGACCTGCTGCACCTGAGCAGCTTCGGGCTGATGGACACGACACTGGAGGAGGTGTTCCTCAAGGTGTCTGAAGAGGACCAGTCTCTGGAGAACAGTGAGGCAGGTGAGGCCCAGAACCATGGGTCAGCCCCGCACTGTCCACTGGGTGGAGTCTGGCTGGGGCTACTGCTCACGGGTCCTTCTCTGGAGGTCAGGGCTCAGGGGGGCTAGAGAGCTGGGATTCCCCACGGGACGCTACCTGCTCCGTCTGCCATGGCAGATATGAAGGAGTCCAGGAAGGATGCATTTCCTGTGACCGACAGAGCTGTCTCAGGGGAGGCACCAGCGGGCAACCTAGCCCAAAGCTCGGAGCTGGCACAGTCGCAGGCGTCCCTGCAGTCCACGTCCTCGGTGGGCTCTGCCCGTGGCGATGAGGCCACTGGCTCTGCAGGTGTCTACGGCGACTACCGGCCGCTCTTGGATGGCCTTCACGACCCGGACAACGTCAGTCTGCAAGGTGGGGGCTTGGCTGTGGGGGCCTTGGGAATGGCCTGAGTGGCGACCAGGTCGTGGCTCAGCATCCTCTCCCTGTGCAGAGGCTGAGGCTGAGGCACTCACACGAGTGGGCCAAGGCAGCCACAAGCTGGACGGCTGGTGGCTGAGAGTGCGCCAGTTTCATGGGCTGCTGGTGAAGCGATTCCACTGTGCCCGCCGCAACTCCAAGGCATTGTCCTCCCAGATCCTGCTGCCTGCCTTCTTTGTCTGCGTGGCCATGACCGTGGCCCTCTCTGTTCCCGAGATCGGTAGGGCTGCACGCGCCTCAGGGGATGCTCCATCCGCCCCATGCTACTTGGAACCCTGCTTGTCCCTCCCAGTCCTTTCTCCAGTTCCCTGACCCAAGCCCTCATGGTGTTCAGGAAGGGGGAAACCAAGCCTGAGATCCCTGGCCAGGTAGAGGGTAAGAACCGGCTTCTCCCCACATCCCTCCCAGGGGACTTGCCCCCGCTGGTCCTGTCGCCCTCCCAGTACCACAACTACACTCAGCCTCGTGGCAACTTCATCCCCTATGCCAATGAGGAGCGCCGGGAGTACCGGTGAGCACTGGCTGGGCTGAGGCTGGGCTGGGAGCTGGTGAACGGACATCCCATCTCCCTCCTCCACCACTGGACTGACCGTCTTGCCCTTCCAGGTTACGGTTGTCGCCCGATGCCAGCCCCCAGCAGCTGGTGAGCACTTTCCGGCTACCATCTGGTGTGGGGGCCACCTGCGTGCTGAAGTCTCCAGCCAATGGCTCGCTGGGCCCCACCCTGAACCTGAGCAGTGGCGAATCCCGAGTGCTGGCCGCTCGCTTCTTCGACAGCATGTGCCTGGAGTCCTTCACAAAGGGGCTGCCACTGTCGAACTTCGTGCCCCCGCCGCCCTCCCCTGCCCCTTCCGACTCACCCATGTCCCCTGATGACGACCCCCTGCAGACCTGGAACTCCTCGCTGCCACCCACATCAGGGCCAGGTACCAGTTCAAAGACCTGCTGGGCGTGGGGTGGGGTGATGTTATGGCTGGGGCTGACTGCCCACTGCTACTCACAGAGAACTGGACCTCCGCACCCGCCCTTCCCCACCTGGTGCGGGAGCCCGTGCGCTGCATCTGCTCGTCGCAGGGCACTGGCTTCTCTTGCCCTGGAGGCGTGGGGGGACACCCCCCACAGATGCGTGTGGTCACTGGGGACATCTTGATGGACATCACTGGCCACAATGTCTCTGAGTACCTGCTCTTCACCTCTGACCGCTTCCGACTGCACCGGTGAGCCAGTCGGAGGGGTTGGGACTGAAGGATTAGGGTGCTCCCTGTCCGCCTATCTTCACTGCCATCCACCCACCCTCCTTCTCTACCAGGTATGGGGCAATCACGTTCGGCAACGTGCAGAAGTCCATCCCGGCGTCATTTGGCGCCCGAGCACCGGCTATGGTGCGAAAAATCGCAGTGCGCCGGGCAGCACAGGTGAGTGCTGGCTATGTCCCATGTCCCCCCACGGCTTCCCACAGGGACCCACGGGTTTTGCGTCACTCTCTCTGCCCCCAGGTGCTCTACAACAACAAGGGCTACCACAGCATGCCCACCTACCTCAACAGTCTCAATAACGCCATCCTTCGCGCCAACCTGCCCAAGAGCAAGGGCAATCCAGCAGCCTACGGTGAGTGGGATGGGCATGTGGGGGTGTGAGAGGGACATGTGATACTGAGCATGCCTCTGAGGCTGCCCTCCTTGTGCACAGGCATTACTGTCACTAACCACCCCATGAACAAGACCAGCGCCAGCCTTTCCCTGGATTACCTGTAGGTGGGGGACCTGATGGAAGTGTGTCTGAGAGCCCAGAAGGGGTGTGGCTGGGAGGTTGGGAGAGGTGCAGCTGGGAGGCTGGAAAGGTAGCGGCTTGAGGGTCACGGTGGGAGGCCGGGATGGGCAGGGTTGGGAGGTCTGGAAGTAGGTACCACTGTGGCACTGGGCAGGGCTCAGGGCTATTTCCCCCAGGTTGCAGGGCACCGATGTAGTCATCGCCATCTTCATCATTGTGGCCATGTCCTTCGTGCCAGCAAGCTTTGTGGTCTTCTTGGTGGCCGAGCAGTCCACCAAGGCCAAACACCTGCAGTTCGTCAGCGGCTGCAACCCCGTCATCTACTGGCTCGCCAACTACGTGTGGGACATGGTGCGCCCCGGGCCTCTGCCTTCCCGTCCTGCCCCCCAGCCTGTTCCCAGGGTGCTCCTGGCCTGGCCCTCACCAGCACCCCTCTCTGGTAGCTCAACTACCTGGTCCCAGCCACCTGCTGTGTCATCATCCTGTTTGTGTTTGACCTGCCAGCCTACACTTCCCCTACCAACTTCCCAGCAGTGCTCTCTCTCTTCCTGTTGTATGGGTAAGAGGGCAGGGTCAGAGGGCTGAGAAGGGCAGGTCAGAGGATGGTCAGATGGCTGAGGAGGGCGGGATTAGGGGACCAAGGGTGGGGTTAAAGGGAAGAAGGGTCGCTGGGGTCAGTGGGCTGGAGAGGGAGGGGGTCAGAGAGCTCACCATGCCTGCTGCCTGCCTTCCCACAAGGGGTCCACCCCCATTATGTTCCTCTGCCCACATAGTTCATTCTTCCCCTCATGTCCCTACCCCCAGGGGGGCTCATCCCCTCCCATGTCTCTATCCCTAATGGCTTCATATCCCCCTCATGTTCCTACCCCCAGGTGGTCCATCACTCCCATCATGTACCCAGCCTCCTTCTGGTTCGAGGTGCCCAGCTCAGCCTACGTGTTCCTCATTGTCATCAACCTCTTCATTGGCATCACAGCCACCGTGGCCACGTTTCTGCTACAGCTTTTCGAGCACGACAAGGTGTGTGGCAGGACCAGGGAAGTAGGGTGGGCAGGGACAAAGGGGCTGTGGGTAAGGGGATGGGGTGGGTAGGTGCAGGGTGCTGTGGGGGGCAGAGCTTGGTAGGCAGGACTGAAGGAGGGCAGGGCTGTGGGGGGATGGGTCAGGCAGAACAGTGGGCAAGATAGCAGGGCCGAGGAGAGCCAGGAAGCTCAGGGCAGGCCAGCAGAGCTGAACTCACTGCTCTCAGGACCTGAAGGTGGTCAACAGTTACCTGAAAAGCTGCTTTCTCATCTTCCCCAACTACAACCTGGGCCATGGGCTCATGGAGATGGCCTACAACGAGTACATCAACGAGTACTATGCCAAGATCGGTGAGGTGGGGGGGGTGAGGCATGGAGGCAGGCCATCTGGGCATGGCCAAATAACATGTGGGTGTGTTCTGTGGGCATGGCCAATGGGCGATGGGTTGGCATGGGGGTCATGGGGACTGGAGGCTGAGGCTTAGAAGGGGACCTGGGCATGGCCAGGGTCCACAGGGCAGTGTGGGGAGTATGGGGTCCATGCCTGCGCCCAGGTCCCGAGCCCGTTGCCCCGCAGGCCAGTTCGACAAGATGAAGTCCCCTTTCGAGTGGGACATCGTCACCCGGAGCCTAGTGGCCATGACGGTGGAGGGCTTTGTGGGCTTCTTCCTCACCATCATGTGCCAGTACAACTTCCTTCGGCAGCCACAGTGAGTGGGGCCTTTGGCGAACAGGGCTTCAGGGAGGTGGGGTGCTTGGCGCACCAATGACTCCCAACCCGCCCCCTTCCCCAGGCGCATGCCAGTGTCCACCAAGCCCGTGGAGGATGATGTGGATGTGGCCAGTGAGCGTCGGCGTGTGCTCCGAGGGGATGCAGACAACGACATGGTCAAGATCGAGAATTTGACCAAGGTGGGTCCCGGGCATCAAGATGGCTGTGTGCAGGTGCAGGGTGGACACCGTGGCATGGTCTCCAAATAACAGCCCTCATCTGCTCAGGTCTACAAATCTCGGAAGCTGGGCCGCATCCTGGCCGTGGACCGACTGTGTCTGGGCGTGCGGCCCGGGGAATGCTTTGGGCTCCTGGGTGTCAATGGAGCAGGCAAGACCAGCACCTTCAAGATGCTGACGGGCGACGAGAGCACGACTGGGGGCGAGGCCTTTGTGAACGGGCACAGGTCAGTGGCTTGCAGGAGGGCAGCAGGGTGGGGTAGGCAGCTGGCGAGGGCTCCGGCCAGCTGCTCAGGGCTGACAGTGCTGTGTCCCCAGTGTGCTCAGGGAGCTACTGCAGGTACAGCAGAGCCTTGGCTACTGCCCCCAATTTGACGCCCTGTTCGACGAGCTTACGGCCCGTGAGCACCTGCAGCTCTACACGAGGCTCCGGGGGATCCCCTGGAAGGATGAGAAGCAGGTGGGTCCCAGCCTGCCATGCCAGCTCCCACCACTGCTGCAGCAGCACACGCGCCCACCCTTACATCCCTGCTGTGCCCTCTGCAGGTGGTAAAGTGGGCTCTGGAGAAGCTAGAGCTGACCAAGCACGCCGATAAGCCGGCCGGCACCTACAGCGGTGGCAACAAGAGGAAGCTGTCGGCCGCCATTGCCCTCATTGGCCACCCGTCCTTCATCTTCCTGGTGAGGCCCCTGGGGTGGCCGGCGGGGCAGGAGCAGGGTGCGGGGCTGTGGCTAAGCCTGTGCCCCCTTAGGACGAGCCCACTACAGGCATGGACCCCAAAGCACGGCGCTTCCTCTGGAATCTCATTCTGGACCTCATCAAGACCGGGCGCTCCGTGGTGCTAACATCACACAGGTGTGTCCCGATCCCACCCCCTATTGTGTACTCCTAGCCACAGCTGTCTCCATGGCCCCTCTGCTCTGCCTGAGTCTAGAGCCCAACTCCTGCCCTCGGGGTCCCAACCCTGCAGCCATGCCCAGCCCTGCTCTGCCTGAGCCTAGCTCCAAGCCCCCTAGAACCCCGCCCCACTTTATTTCTAGCCTCAACCCTGTGTCATGCCAAGCCCTGCTCTGCCGGCCCCCACGAATCCCCACCCTACCCCTCCAGGGTGCTCAGGCACCTCCTGACCCCGCGACCCTGCTTTGTGCCCGCAGCATGGAGGAATGCGAGGCCCTGTGCACGCGCCTGGCCATCATGGTGAACGGGCGGCTGCGCTGTCTGGGCAGCATCCAGCACCTGAAGAACCGGTGAGCTGGTTGGTGGGCAGAGTGTGGGGCCAGGGAGGGAGAAGTGGGGGTGGCAAGGGCCATGGGCCACGGGCCTGTCGCGCAGGTTTGGCGACGGCTACATGATCACCGTGAGGACCAAGAGCAGCCATAGTGTGAAGGATGTGGTGCGCTTCTTCAACCGGAACTTCCCCGAGGCGGTGCTCAAGGTGGGCAGGGGCGGGGCCTGCGTGGGAGGACAGAGCGGACATGGGCGTGGTCACGTGTGGGCGTGGCTTGTGGGTGTGGCCTTGCTATCTGGCCTGAGGGTCATATTGTGGGAAGGACTTGGGGCAGGGCCCAGTGGGGCGTGGTATGGGCGGAGCCTGAATAATGAAGCAGCTGTGGGCGGGGCCTGAGTGGCCCCCTGCAGGCAAGGTCTGGGAGGGTGAGAACGATGTGGGCGGGACCCAGAGAGCTGTGCGGTTTGTGGGCGTGGCCTGGTGGTGTAGGGGGATGTGGGCGTGGCCTGCGGGTGTGGCGGAAGCTGGGCGGTGCCGGCGTGGGAGTGTCCTGGTGGGACCTGTGACTAGGTCCAGGAATTGCACAGCTCCTGGTCCCCTCTCGTCTGACTTGTCTGACTTGCCTTGCCCCCAGGAGCGGCACCACACGAAGGTGCAGTACCAGCTCAAGTCGGAGCACATCTCGCTGGCACAGGTGTTCAGCAAGATGGAGCAAGTGATGGGGGTGCTGGGCATCGAGGACTACTCAGTCAGCCAGACCACCCTGGACAATGTGAGTGTCTGGAAGCCAAGGCGGGGCCGGGGCCGGGGCCTGGGCCTCCCCATCCCACCCACAGCCCGACTCGGCCCCACAGGTGTTTGTCAACTTCGCCAAGAAACAGAGCGACAACCTGGAACAGCAGGAGACGGAGCCACCCTCTGGCCTGCAGTCCCCCTTGGGCCGGCTGCTGAGCCTGTTCCGGCCGCGCCCTGCACCCACAGAACTCCGTGCTCTGGTGACTGAGGAGCCCGAGGACCTGGACACAGAGGATGAAGGCCTCATCAGCTTCGAGGAGGAGCGGGTGAGCAGGACCTGCCTGCAGGCAACCCCGCACCCACTCTGTGGAAGCTGGTGGGTCCCTAGGGCCTCTGCTGACCTCATTCAGGTGACAGAGCTCCACCAGAGGCTCAGCACTAGAGCAGACATGGAGGCCTAGGAGTAGGCAGACATCCCAGATGTTGAGGGGTGTCTCCACAGGGCAGAGTGGAGATTGGGGGAGCAGAGCGTAAAAAGGGATCCTGGGTTGGACGCCAGGGAGATAAGACAGCAGGGAGGGTATTTGCCTCTCACAACCAACCTAGGTTTGATCCCCAGTATCTGATAAGGTCCTCCAAGGAATCCAGGAGTGATTCCTGAACACAGAACCAGGACTAAGTCCTAGGCACTGGATGCAGCCCTAATATCAACAACAGAAAATAGGAAAAGGAAAAGAAAGAATCCTGGGCTGGAACTAGTATAGTGTGGAGTTACTGCCTTGTATGTAGGGGACCCAGACTCGAGCCTCAGCATATCATGGAGTCCCCTGGGCCCTGCCAGGAGTAAGCCCTCAGTGCAAAGCTAGGAGTAAGCATCCTGAGCACCACTGCATGTGGCCCAAATATAAAAGAAAGAAAAAAGGTGTTTTTATTTTGGATTGAGAGCCACACTCAGTGGTATTCTGGGAATTTTTTCTGGCTGTGAATTCAGAGGCCACTCCTGGAAGGGCTCAGGGAAACTAGAGGTCGAACCTGGGGTAGTCATATATGTAAAGCAAGTACTAGCTTTTCAGCCCTGAGATAATCCTTTTTAAAAGTAAGTGGTGCAGGAGTGATGGCATAGTGGGGAGGGCATTTGCCTTGAATGTAGCCAACCCAGGTTCGATTCCCAGCATCCCATATGGTTCCTAGAGCATCGCCAGGAGTGATTCCTGAGTGCAGAGCCAGGAGTAACCCCTGAGCACTGCCATGTGTGGAACCCCACCCCCCAAAAAAAGAGTAAGTGGGGCTGGAGCAATAGTATAGCAGGGAGGAAAAATAAACAGGACCGACCTAGATTCAATCCCATATGATTTCTCAAGCCTGCTAGGAGTAACCCCTAAGCATCGCTGAACGCAGAGCCAGGAGTAACCCTTAAGCTTTGCTGGGGTTGGTCCCAAAACAAACATAAAACAAAGTAAGAAAACTAGAAAAGGTTTGTGGGGTGGAATCTGCCACAGAGCTCAGCACCCAGGTCAGTCCCAGGTGTGGAGACAGCCACTAGGGGTCACCCCAACTCAACCATCATCTGTCACCAGGCCCAGCTCTCCTTCAACACAGACACGCTCTGCTGACTGTGGGCCCAAGGACACAGCGGAGACAGAAGTCATGCAGGGCAAAGTCCCAACACTGAGTGGCTGGCCCTGGAAGGGGAGGTCCAGGACCGGGGTGCCATGCCCCCGCCGCCCCTGCTCCCGTGGCCATGCAGCCACCCTCTCCCATTTGTGCCAAAGGCCAGCCCACCCGGGGCTGCGTACTCCCTCACCCCGCTTTGCCTTAAAGCCTGGGGGTCTGGTCTGGCCCCTCACCTCTCCCCTCCTTGGCTCTGCCCACTCTTCTGGGGCCACCCAGGGTGACCATCCCCGTGGTTCCTGTCTCTGGGCCAGGATTCCTGAACAGGCCTTTCTTTCTGTCAGTGGGATTGGGACACGACAGCACTAGGGGGCAGGGGACTAGCCCAGGCTCCTATCTATTTTTTTGGAAAGAGGCTCCCTGACCTGTTTTCACATGGGGCTCCCCGTGTGGGGGGTGGGGGATACTGGCCCTGTGGGCTGGGAAGCTTCCTCCCTTCTGCTGCCAGCGCCTGCCTCCGGCTCGGCCCCTGCCCACCCTACACCCAGGAGCTGAATCTGTACATAGCGCACGGATGTTTGTTTTAAATAAAACCAAAAAGCTGATGCATGTGGTCTGTGGCTTGGCACTGGGGGCGCGGCTGGGTCAGCTGGGAGAACCAAGGGCTGCTCCTCCCACCAACCCCAATGTGACCGCATAAGGAGGCTGAGGCAAGGCACTGGATGCCTTGTAATCCTTGTAATGGATGCGGTGTAATCCTTCCAATGGATGCGGTGTAATCCTTCCTGGCTGGGCACCCTGATACTATGGCACATGGGAAATATCCTAGACAGAGAAAGAGCACTGGTGAGGTGACTCATGCTGTTGGGGGGTCCCGGAAATTGGAAATTGGGGTTCTGTGGAGGCAGAGTCATGTCCAGGCTGGGGACAAGGCACCAGGACAGACCTGGGGCCTAGGCTTCTGCCACACTGGCAGACCCAAGGGGATGCGCAGAGCCCCTCAGAGTGTGGGGGCAGATGTGGATGCTTCAGGGACTGACAGGTCCACAATATCTCCCCAGGAAGCAGCGGGTAGTGTCAGGTATCGAGGGGTGGCAGGGTTTATGCAGTTTTGCTGAGCAGATGCAAGGTGAGAGAGCCCTTTCTGCTCCCCCCATGCCATCTGGGGTGCCCTTTGCCTACCAACCCTGGCCCCTAGCTGTGCCCACTTTCCTGTGTCCATCCACCCTAAGGCATTCTGCTACTGATCTGAGGCTCCCAACCCTGCCCCACAAAGGTCCCCTTATCTGAAGAAAGGAGAACTGGGGGTGCCCCAGCTACCTGTACACAGTGTTCTCAAGCCCTCACACCTGAGTCCAAGTCCCCACCTTCTGACTTGCCCACACAGCCGGGCTGGTGATTCTGCCAGAAACCACCTCTGTGTGGAAGAACAAAAGTCCAGCGGGTGGGGCTGGAGCGATAGCACAGCGGCAGGGCGTTTGCATTGCAAGTGGCCAACCTAGGACAGACCTGGGTTCAATTCCTGATATCCCATATGGTCCCCCAAGCCTGCCAGGAGCAATTTCTGATTGCAGAGCCAGGACAAACAAAAAGTGCAGGGGGTGACACACGTGAGGGATCTGGGTTCAAGAGCTGGCAGTATTTGGAAGTCTAAGCACCACTACATGTAGCCCCCAAAACAAAACAAAAGATCCCTGGGACTCAGGCCCATCACTAGCCCTTTAGAAAAGTTAGAAGCTGCAATAAAACACAAAACAGGGGCCGTAGTGGTGGCACAGCGGTAGGACACTTGCTTGTCTTGCACACGTCTGACCCAGGATGGACCTCAGTTTGATCCCCTAGCATCCCATATGGTCCCAAGCCAGTAGTGATTTCTGGGAGCATAGCCAGGAGTAACCCCTGAGCATCACCGGGTATGGCCCAAAATCAAACAAACAAAAAAACACAAAGCTGGTACCGGAGCCATAGCACCAAGGGGAAAGCATTTGCCTTGCACATAGCCAGCCTGAGTTTGATCCTCAGCATCTAATATGACGTCCCTGAGCACCAGCAGGAGTGACTCCTGAGCACTGCCGGTTGTGGCCCCAGAACAAAACATAAAGCAAATGCCAACAAGTGTGGTCACAGTCATGTCACAGCCTCCCTGCACAAGTGCCCAAGACTTGTGAGGATAACCCTGCCCTTCTGGGGACACTGTAGAGACCCCCTCCTAGGAGCATCCTCTTGGCTCTGTGATAGGCCTAGGCCCAGACCCTGGCCAGGATCCCCATGGAGTGATGTCATGGCCAAGTCACCTGTCCTTGAATCAAAAGTTTCACGGGAGAATATTCCCAAGGCTTATGCTTATGGGCCACAGTGTAGGCCCCGAGGGCCAGCACAGTTGCCTGGGTGACTCCCCATGGGTTCAAATTCATCTTGTCCCTATCTTGTCCCTATCTGGGCCTTTGAACACAGTACCCCGGAGCTTCCCGGTCCTTGCCCCCCACTCTCCATTGCATCCCAATACGTCCTGCATCCTACCCAAACCAAACAACCAAATATAGCAATTGCCTGTATGTAAAGTTTACATTGTAAACCCTCACTCCTCATTGTGTTTCCAGTTCCCCAGACTTAGTGTTATAGCATCAGTGGGATAAGGGTCCCTCTGGGGGTCAGAGTTCCTCTCATGTTAGGAGCCCAACATCCTCTGGGGACTATGAATTTCTACTGTCATAGTTTCTGTCATAGCCATTCCTGGTGACGAGCTAGTAATACTCAGGTCTGCCCTGAGGTGCTCGGGGCCACCAAAGCCACTTCATTGATGATTGGGGGGACCCCATAGTATGAGGACTTGGACTTGGGCCCTCCACAGCCCAGGCAAGTGCTCTCCACAGCTCTGACCTAATTTTTTTTTGTTGTTGTTTTTTGTTTTTTGTTTTTGGGCCACACCCGTTTGATGCTCAGGGGTTACTCTCCTGGCTATGCGCTCAGAAGTCGCTCCTGGCTTGGGGGACCATATGGGACACCGGGGGATCGAACCGCGGTCCGTCCTAGGCTAGCGCTGGCAAGGCAGACACCTTACCTTTAGCGCCACCGCCCGGCCCCTCTGACCTAATTTTTTTTAAAAACTGCTTACACCTGGGCCTGAGTTGTGCTAGCACGGTGGGGAGGGCATTTGCCTTGCATTCGTCCAACCTGGGTTCGATATTTGGCATCCCATATGGTCCCCTGAGCACCATCAGGAATGATGTCTGAGCACAGATCCAGGAGTAAACCCTGAGCTCTGCCAGGTGTGGCCCCAAATCAAAAGTAAGTAAATAATAATAATTAAAAAATAACAGTGTTGGGGCCGGGCTGTGGCGCTAGAGGTAAGGTGCCTTCCTTGCCTGCACTAGCCTAGGACAGACTGCGGTTCGATCCCCCGGCGTCCCATATGGTACCCCAAGCCAGGAGCAACTTCGAAGTGCATAGCCAGGAGTAACCCCTGAGCATCACCGGGTGTGGCCCAAAAACCAAAATAAATAAATAAATAAAAATAACAGTGTTTGGGCCCGGAGAGATAGCACAGCAGCGTTTGCCTTGCAAGCAGCCGATCCAGGACCTAAGGTGGTTGGTTCGAATCCCGGTGTCCCATATGGTCCCCCGTGCCTGCCAGGAGCTATTTCTGAGCAGACAGCCAGGAGTAACCCCTGAGCACTGCCGGGTGTGACCCAAAAAACAAAAAACAAAAAAAACAAAAAAAAAAAACCCACCAGTGTTCACACCTGGGCAGGTTGCTGCCTCAGAGGTTGGAGTGTGGGAGAATTGCCACAGCAGCTCCAGTGGAGTCCATGATATGGTGAAAACTGTGTTCTTGGACCTGAGGCAAACTCTTCACGGAAGTTAGTCTCCTGGAGCAGTCGCAAGTGGCCCCAAAGCAAGGAAATATCCCCCACGTCATGTACTGCTTCTGGGAATAATGATGATTGTTTTTCTTACTCCATGCTACAGTAACCTGAGAACACTGGGTTCTATAGAAAACCCACAACATAATTATTTGAGAACACCCTAATGAGTTTACAAACCACATAGAAACTTCCGAGAATGATTTTTTTTTTGTGGTTTTTTTTTTTTTTTTTGGTTTTTGGGCCACACCCGGCGGTGCTCAGGGGTTACTCCTGGCTGTCTGCTCAGAAATAGCTCCTGGCAGGCACGGGGGACCATATGGGACACTGGGATTCGAACTAACCACCTTTGGTCCTGGATCGGCTGCTTACAAGGCAAACGCCGCTGTGCTATCTCTCCAGGCCCCCGAGAATGATTTTTTAGAAAAGAAGTCTTTAGCAGAAAATCAAGGATTTTAGCTTAAAAGCTATCACTAATATTCTGTGCTTAAAAGCTATCACTAATATTCTTAAGAATGATAATAGTGGGGCCGGCACGGTGGCGCTAGAGGTAAGGTGCCTGCCTTGCCTGCGCTAGCCTAGGACGGACTGCAGTTCGATCCCCTGGGGTCCCATATAGTCCCCCAAGCCAGGAGCGACTTCTGAGCGCATAGGCAGGAGTAACCCTTGAGCGTCACCGGGTGTGGCCCAAAAACCAACAACAACAAAAAGAATGATAATAGTAAGAATCATTTAGCCATAACTTTGAATCAGTTATAAGTAGGAAAGTCTCTGATAAAAGAATCTAGGGGGAGGGCCCGGAGAGATAGCACAGTGGTGTTTGCCTTGCAAGCAGCCGATCCAGGACCAAAGGTGGTTGGTTCGAATCCCGGTGTCCCATATGGTCCCCCGTGCCTGCCAGGAGCTATTTCTGAGCAGACAGCCAGGAGTAACCCTTGAGCACTGCCGGGTGTGACCCAAAAACCAAAAAAAAAAAAAAAAAAAGAATCTAGGGGGAAAGCCCATAGCATAAAACCTGATAGCTGGAGACTCTTGAAGGACTGTAACAGATTCATATAAGTGTCCCTATAAAAGGCAGAAATAGATCAAGTCAAGGAAACAGAATTTCTTATGTTCCTAAGAAAAAGCAAGGCACACAATGATTATATCTAATACAGGGCAAATGATGGGGAACACCTATACATAGGATTAAGACCAGGGGTCTCAAACTCAATTTAGCTGGGGGCTGCAGGAGGCAAAGTCAGGGTGAGGCAGGGCCGCATAAGGGATTTCACAAAAAAAAGTCATCAAATGTCATTATTAACAGTTTCAATTATTTCTTCTGAACATGAATAGAATATTGAGTGAAGATCATGAACAGTTCTTCTGAACATGGCATCTTTTACCTATTCCTTGCTGTCAGAGACTTGACAGCGCTTCTTCTCACAAATCTGAACCACATTTGGCTTTAGAGAGGAAGCAGTTGAGACCCTCAGTATGGCTTGAAGATGATCATCATTAAGTCTAGACCTGTACTTTGACTTATTGAAGTTCAATGTGGAGAATAACTTTTCACACACTTGTCCCAAAAAGGCACATGGTGCGCTTGAACATTCGGGAAGCTGGGGGGCAATTCTCTCAAAAATTGCCCATGCAAGTCTGCTTTTCCACTAATCTCCCTGAACTTGGCTTTGAGATCAGAATTGTGCTGCAGGTCAATGAGCTCCATTTGAAGCACAAGAGGGGTATCTTGCACATCAATGGAAAAGGGGTCCACAAAAATTTGGAAAGTGGCTCTGTGCTTTTTGAAGTCTGCAAATTTGTGATCAAATTCCTTCTCTAGCTTAAAAATAGCATCAACATATTTCTCACCACTAAATGGCATGCCTGCATCCACAAGTTCCTTGCATGCTGGGAAATGGCAAAGGTTTGTCTGAGAGAGCTGGGATTTCCATAACACAAGTTTTGTGGAGAATGCTCTCACGTTGTCATAGACAGCACTGATAAGCTGCCCTGGGCCTTGTAACATCTTGTTTAGTACATTCAGCTTATGTGTGATATCAACAAGAAAAACTAAGTCCATGAGCCATTTGTGATCACTCAACTCAGAAACAGGATTCCCATCCTTCTCCATGAAGGCTTTCACTTCTCTCAACTCAAAAAATCATTTCAGGACATTTCCCCTGCTGAGCCAATGTACCTCGGTGAAATAGAGCGCATCTCCATATTCTGACTCCATTTCCTCTAAAAAAGCACGGAACCTCCTGTGCTTTAAGCCCCTGGATCTGATTTGGTTGATGCATCTCAGAACAACAGATATCACATTGTCACATGGCAGGCATTTACTGCAAAGGGCCTGCTGATGGATAATGCAGTGAAGAGCAATGGCCTTCTCTACACCCTCCTCTTCAAGTTTTTTTTGAACAAGTGCCACCAGTCCATTTTTCCTCCCTGTCATCGATGGCGCTCCATTGGTTATTATTCCAACAAACTTCTTCCATGGCAAACCTGCATTCTCAATGGCATCACACACAGATGCTGAAATATCTCATTAGCGGTGGTCTGGCTATGCATTGGAATTATTGTGGGCAGCTCCTCTGTCAATTCAAAATTGCAATCTGCCACAGTGTTGGCAGAAAGGCTGATTTTGCTAAACTGACCTTTCTTTTCTGGACAGATAATACTTGCAGCCTCTAACATGCATTTTTTTTTTTTAACAAACTCTCCTTCTGTGAATGGTTTCCCTGCCTTAGCAATCATCTCACTAACCATGTAACTAGCTTCGACTGATGCAACATTCTCTTTGGTTGCTTTCTTGAAGAAATCTTGTTGCCTCATTAGACATGCTTTAAGACTGGCAACCTGCTTGGCTCTCTCATTTCCTTGATTTTTTGCACATTCCTCAGCATGTTTAGTTGAAGAATGGCGTTTCAAGTTGTATTCCTTGTGTACTGCAACTTTCTCTGAGCAAATAAGACATGTGGGGATGTCCCTGTGCTCAACAAAGAAATACTGCGTCTCCCACTTTTCCTGAAATTGTCTGTGCTCGTCATCAATCTTTCTCTTCACTGCAGGCTTTGATGAAGTCATGATGCAGGTATGACAAAATCTAATTCTGTAATAAACTTCTCTCCCTTAGGCCTCCGATAATGCAAGGGACAGCGGGCAGGAGCAGCGGAAATTATGTCTGCGCTAGGCGCAAAGTATTCGCAATTATTCGCTTACTGAATATTCGCAATAAAAAATCGCATTAGTAAGAAAAAAATCGCAAAAAATAACATTAAACATTTGCATACCCCGAACGGAACTGCTTGGGGTATGCGAATGTTTAATGCGATTTTTTTTTTTTTTGGTTTTTGGGCCACACCCAGCAGTGCTCAGGGGTTACTCCTGGCTGTCTGCTCAGAAATAGCTCCTGGCAGGCACGGGGGACCATATGGGACACCGGGATTCGAACCAACCACCTTAGGTCCTGGATCGGCTGCTTGCAAGGCAAACGCTATCTCTTCGGGCCCCCTTTTTTTTGGGGGGGGCCACACCCGTTTGATGCTCAGGGGTTACTCCTGGCTATGCGCTCAGAAATCGCCTCTGGCTTGAGGGGACCATATGGTCCATCCTACACTAGCGCTTGCAAGGCAGACACCTTACCTCTAGCGCCACCTTCCCGGCCCCGCGATTTTTTTCTTACTAATGCGATTTTTATTGCAATTATTCAGTAAGCGAATAATCGCGAATACTGTGATATTTGAAGGCCAGTCGCGGGCCACAAGATATTGTACGGAGGGCTGAGAGTTTGAGACCCCTGGATTAGACTATGGCCCACTTAGCATAGGATTAACTACACCTGATCCCTCACCTTATACAGGAGTGAATGATGAGGCTGGTAACAGAGGAGTGGTGCATGAAGGAAAAAGAGTGTCTTATTATAAATTGCCCTTGTTAAAAATATTAATAAGAGGGGCCAGAGAGATAGCATGGAGATAAGGCATTTGCCTTTCATGCAGAAGGATGATGGTTTGAATCCCAGCATCCCATATGGTCCTCTGTGCCTACCAGGGGCGATTTCTGAGCGTAGAGTCAGGAGTAACCCCTAAGCACTGCCGGGTGTGAACCCCCCCCAAAAAATATATATATTAATAAGAGCAATGCCTCTTTAATGTCATCTTACACAGGAACAAAAGGATTTATTAAAAAAGCAAATAAAGAAGGCTATGGAAGGCTTGGACCAAGGCAGTACATGATTGGAGACCTAAACCTGGACCCCCAGACATAGATTTAAAATGGTGAATTTATAACATATTAAATATAATAAAAATCCTGCTCACAACTCAGACTGGGCAGGTTTCTAAAATCAAGCAAAGATTAACCACATTAACTACTAGTCTTAGGTCATATAGTAAATGTAGACAATCACCAGAGTGCCATTGTTTAAAAATAGTAAGATTTGATCTGACTCTTTCTTTTTTTGATCTGACTCTTGATAAGGTCAGCATGCCTAGAAAATTGCTAATATGTGTTAAATATATGTTGGAATGAGGAACCTGTAAATTGGTGTATTTTGATTTTTTGCCAATATCCTGCTGTTAGATGTATAAATAACCTAGAGAAATAAATGCAGTTGCTCTGTAGCAGAGGCTCAAGCCAAAACTCTTAGCCACTTTCCAGCACCCAAGACTTCGAGTCTTTTGTTACGCCAACCCCTTGCCCACCTGTCTTCCGAGGAGGACCCGAGTGCTGCCCTCCGACGGTTGAGCGGTCTGCAGCAGAGAACATGGTTCGATCCTAACACTTCCTCATCCCCCAAGCACTGCCAAGAGCAAGTCCCAAACAGTGAGTAGGCACTCCGCAGCACTGCAACATGTGGGCCCAAGCTTCAATCAAGAAGTAAAGGGGGGACCAGAGAGATAGCATGGAGGTAAGGCGTTTGCCTTTCATGTAGGAGGTCATCGGTTCGAATCCCGGCGTCCCATATGGTCCCCCGTGCCTGCCAGGAGCAATTTCTGAGCTTGGAGCCAGGAATAACCCCTGAGCACTGCCGGGTGTGACCCAAAAACCACACCAAAAAAAAAAAAAAAAAAAGAAGAAGTAAAGGGGTCTTGGAACGACCCAGGCTCAAGTGTTGGCATCCCATAGGGTCCTTTGAGCCTGCCAGGAACGATTTCTGAGCACAGAGCCAGGAATAACCCCTGAGCGCTGCACGATGTGTGTGTGTGGGGAGAGAGAGAGAGAGAGAGAGAGAGAGAGAGAGAGAGAGAGAGAGAGAGAGAGAGAGAGAGAGAAACAGACAGACAGACAGACAGAGAGAGACAGAGAGACAGAGAGAGAGAGAGCGCTGGAAAGTAGCCCCTGAATACCACCAGGTGTGGTGTTCACCTCCATTAAAAGAAGTAAATACAGAACCACAGTGATAGCTCAGAGGTTAGGGCACTTGCCTTGAGTGCAAGCAGCCCAGGTTTGATCCTTGGCATCCCTTATGATCTTCTGAGCACAGGGATAGGAGTAATCCCTGAGCACTGTGGGCCCCAAACAAAAGCAAAACTTTTTTTGTTGTTTTTGGGTCACACCTGGTGGCACTCAGGGGTTACTCTTGACTCTGTGCCCAGAAATCGCCCCTGGCAGGCATGGGAGACCATATGGGATGCCTGGATTTGAACCACTGTCCGTCCTGGATCAGCTGCGTGCAAGGAAAAGGCCTTACCGCTGTGCTATCTGTCCAGTCCAGCAAAACATTTTTTTGGAGGGGGCCACATCCGGTGATGCTCAGAGGTTACTCCTGACTATGCGCTCAGAAATCATTCCTGGCTTGGGGAACGATATGGGACACCAGGGGATCAAACTAAGGTCCATCCTAGGTCAGTGTGTGCAAGGCAAATGCCCTACTGCTTGCGCCACTGCTCTGGCCCCAAAAAAGCAAACCATATTTTAAAATACATGAAGGTGGGGCCAGAGCAGTAGTGCAGTGGTAGGGTGCTTGCCTTGCACGCGGCTGACCCAGGACGAAACTCAGTTCAATGTCTGGAGTCCTATATGGTCTCCTAAGCCAGGAACAATTTCTGAGCTCATAGCCAAGAGTAACCCCTGAGCATCACTGGGTGTGGCCCCCCCAAAAAAAACACATGAAGTGGGGGACCGAAGAGATAGCACAGTGGTAGGGCATTTGCCTTGCACGCAGCCGAACCAGGACAGATGGTTCGAATCCCAGCATTTTATATGATCCCTCGAGACTTCCAGGAACGATTTCGATTTCTGAGCACAGAGTTAGGAGTAATCCCTGAGCGCCACTGGGTGTGACCCCAAAAAACCCAAAACAACAATAAAACACATGAAGAGGCCAGAGCGATAGGACAGCATAGAGGGTGTTTGTCTTGCATGTTGCCAATCTGGGTTCAATCCCTAACATCCCATATAGTTCATGGACCCTGCCAGGAGTAATTTCTGAGCGAAGAGCTAGGAGTATTCCCTGAGCACCATCAGGTGTGGTTCAAAGACAAACAAGTGGAAATTTGTGGGCATAGTTGGGTCCATGTTCTCCCACCCCTGCTCACTGCCAGGCTGTGATGTGGAGCCTTGTGGTGGTCTCCACCCTCACATATCCTTCCCCACAGGTTCTTGTCATAGGGTCCAGGACCCCATTTTCACTCTGTGACCTGTGCAAGGCCCATCCCCAATCACAAGCACCAATAAGACCCAACCCAGGACCTGAACCCCTATGCCAAACACTGAGATCCCCATATTGGGAAGCACCCACTAGCTGCTACCCCCACACCCACGCTGGCGTTTTCATGCACATGTAACAAAGGGCGCCTGGTAAAATGGTGCAATGGTGGGGACACAGGAAATCGGCTGAAGCCCTCAGGGTGCTGACTCGGGCATACTGGGGCACCTCTGAGGACCTCCATCAGGCCTGGTGGGGAAATGGGCAGTGAGTGGTCCAGGCCTTGCTTGGCCTGAGGAATGTGGGTACACGGGGGGGGGGGCTAGGGGGCCCTTGAGAGACCCTCTGAGGCAAGAGGAGGGGAAGAGGATGATCCAGCCTGCATTCTGGGCTGGACTGGGTTGCAGGGAAAAGACCATGCTGGGCCCGGAGAGATAGCACAGTGGTGCTTGCCTTGCAAGCAGCCGATCCAGAACCTAAGGTGGTTGGTTCGAATCCCGGTGTCCCATATGGTCTCCCGTGCCTGCCAGGAGCTATTTCTGAGCAGACAGCCAGAGCACCGCTGGGTGTGACCCAAAAACCAAAAAAAAAAAAAAAAAAAAAAAAAAAAAGAAAAGACCATGCCAGCAGGGTGGTTAGCAGGTGCTGAAGGACTCAGCCTGGCTTGCAGCGCTCCCAGCCAGCTGGGTTGTCACAGGGCATCTGCGTTTACATCCCATCCCATCCCTCCCCGCCCCCAACATGCCCCCAACACGCCCTGTCACGTCCAGGCACGGGGAAGGGACTAAGTGGCTAGAGGGCTGGACCATCAGGGCGTGGCCCCAGTTTTTCAAGGCGGTGCTCCCAGCAGCCTTAAAGCTCCCACTGCCCGCCCACTGCTTGGAATTTCAGCTCCACCATGGCCGAGACAGTCCAGCTGCAGCTGTTCGTGAAGGTGCAGAGTGGGTGGGTGGCTCGGGGGGCGAGTGTCCATGGCGCCTGACCCCCTTCTGTGGGGGGCAGTCTGGGGGCAAGGGGTCAGTGAGCCGCCCTCTCAGGGGAAAAGGGGCTGGAGGCACTTCCTGCTGCCCCTGGTCTCTGGAAAAGCCCCTCAGCAGGTGGGTGGGTTGGGACAAGCAGGGCCCTGGGCTCAAGGCCCAGGTGGAGCTTGGGGGTCTGTATGGTTAGGCCTGATGGGCCCTTAGCACCCATGGCAGAGAGCCCATGGGTCCCGAAAGGATCTAACTGGCTCCAGTATCTCCTGGGGCCAGGGTGCTGTTTGGTGGGTGAACCACTTGCCCACCCCACGGTTGCTTCCAGCCGGCTGAGCTGAGAGCTTAAGTGCCAGGCCCTGAATTGGCACCTCTGTGCCCTCGCCCAGCCCCCAGGCAAATATGTGTGGGGCCCACCTCTCAGGGACCCGTGAAGGGCCCTCACAGTCCACTTGTTGGGCCGTGCCCACCAGCTTGGAGCCTGGTAGGTGCCCAGCCGGTCCCACCCAGCCTAGTGGCAGGATTCCTGAGCCCGCCCCACCCTCCCAGGCCAGCGAGGATGGAGAGAGCGTAGGCCACTGCCCGTCCTGCCAGAGACTCTTCATGCTCCTGCTCCTCAAGGGCGTGCCCTTCACGCTGACCACCGTGGACACTCGCAGGTGAGCCCCTGGCCCTGCCTGCAGCCCCCACCTGCCTCTGCCCCAGGCCAACACCTGCCCCTCTGCTTCGTGCCCGCAGGTCCCTGGATGTGCTGAAGGACTTTGCCCCTGGATCGCAGCTGCCCATCTTGCTCTATGATGGCGAGGCCAAAACGGACACGCTACAGATCGAGGAGTTTCTGGAGGAGACCCTGGGCCCTCCGGAGTGAGGCCCTGGACTGGGTGGCAAGGCGGGGCGGGGCAGGGCAGGACAGGGCAGGGCAGAGGGTCTGAAGCTTCTTTGCCTTCCCGCAGGTTCCCTGGTCTGGCCCCCCGCTACCGTGAGTCCAGCACGGCAGGCAACGACATCTTCCACCGGTTTTCTGCCTTCATCAAGAACCCGTTGCCCTCGCAGGATGACGGTGAGGGGGCCAAGAGGCCTCAAGGGAGGGGGGGGTGGCAGCAGGTGAGCGGTTGCGGATCTCCGCAGGACCCTCAGTGTCCCTTCCCTCCTCTCCATAGCCTTGTACCAGCAGCTGCTGCGCGCCCTGGCCAAACTGGACAGATACCTGCGGGAGCCCCTGGAGCATGAGCTGGCACAGGAGCCACAGCTGCGCGAGTCCCGCCGCCGCTTCCTAGACGGGGACCAGCTCACACTAGCCGACTGCTGCCTGCTGCCCAAGCTGCACACGGTGGACGTGAGCGGGGGGTGCAGGCGGCGGGAGAGTGGCGGGAGGGCGCGTGAGGTGCCAGTTCAGATCCTCACTGGTGCCCCGCACCTCGCCCCGCAGACCGTGTGCGCGCACTTTCGCCAGGCACCCATCCCCGCAGAGCTGCGCGGGGTCCGACGCTACCTGGACAGCGCCCTACAGGAGAAGGAGTTCCGATACACTTGCCCACACAGCTCTGAGATCCTGGCCGCCTACAGGCCGGCAGTGCGCCCCCGCTAGAGCTCCCCACCCCTCCTCTGCAGCCCCATAAAGCCATCTCTGTCCCAGCAAGTGTGTCCTGGCATCCGAGGGACCAGAGGTCGAGTGGGTCCTGACACAGCCCCTGCCCTGGCCCGAGAGGGGCAGCACGCCCCTGGGCTGGGTGTGGCCACCGCCTGTCGGAGCTGGTGGCACTAGATTGGGCTACCAAACCAGTCAGGCTGGGGAGGGGTGTGGCAAGATGGCAAGGAGGGTGGGGACAGAGTTAGGCCCAGCCAGGCCAACAGGGGCTCCGGGCCAGAAGGGGAGGCGTCTACATTCCCAGAGTCTGTCTGCATCAGAGTCAGGGTCCCCATGTGTGACCCTGACACTAAGAAACCCAGACACTGCCTTGCACACCCTTTCAGCCCAATGGGCAGGTGGGTAGGCACACAGGGCAGGTGCCACCTCCTCCTCAGGGGACATGGGTGAGGGCCCCATTCCCCTCCAGACCCCAGAGCCACAGATTGTCCGGGACATCACCCCAGGAAGCTTTTATTTGATGGGAGGGCAAGTTTCTGTGGGCAGGTGAGGAGGAGATGAAGCCTCAAGGCTGCCCTCCCCAATGTTGCCAGCACCTAGTAGACCCTCACTTGCAGACCCTCAGGTGTCCTCAAAGTCTACACCAGCAGCTGGTTTCTTACTGGGGGAGAAGAAGGGACACAGACTGTGTATGGGGCTGGTGGACATGGACGGATAAGCACAGGAGGCAGGTGGGCACAGGGAGTGCAGGAAGCATTGACACAGGAAGCAGGAGCGTACACAGAAAGCAGATGGGCACAGGAGATGGGTGCGTAGAGGAAGCAGGTGGGCACGGCAAGCAAGGCTGGGCAGAAGCAGCAGCCTGGACACTGGATACCTCTTAAAGCCAGGATTGATGAGGGATTCTCCTGGGCACCTTTTCCTGACCCCAGGCCCAGAGCTGCTCTGGAGATCTGGGTCTAGAAGAAACGGGGAGACAGAGAGCTGAGCCCCAAGATGAGCTCCAGGTCACAAGCCTACTCCAGGCAGAGATTTATTCTGGGGAGATGGAGTGCATCTGACTGCAGCAGTGACATCCCTTCCTGCCCCAGGGAACAGGCCTTACTTACCCCGCAAGAAGAGCTGAGGTCCCTCTGTCCAGGGGTTCTTCCTGGGACTGGTGGCTGCTTCCTGGAGAGCTAGGGGAAGAGTCAGAATGACAGTGTGGGCAAAGGATCCGCGAACCCAACCTAGCCAGCACCTGGCACACCCTCACTTGCAGACAGACCCTCAATTGTCCTCAAAGTCTACACTGCGGGCAGCTGATTTCTTACTGGGGGAGGAGGGACACAGACTGGGTACGGGGCTGATGGACACGACGGATAAGCACAGGAGGCAGGTGGGCACAGGGAGTGCATGGGCACAAGCTCGGGGGAGGGCTAGTTGCAGTGTGTCCCCTCCCTCTCCTACCTGTCAGTCGCCGCTCTGCGCTGCACACACGCTCTGCCAGGGCCAGCGTCAGCGCCTGCAACCTGGAGGTCGCTTCTGTGGCAGGCACCTTGGAGAGGTCGAAGTGCAGGGCAGTCGTGGGGCCTCCGGAGAGGGTCAGCGAGGCTTGGTCCTCCTGTAGGCTGACGGCCACCGCATTTTGCTCACAGGCTGCCCTGGGGAAAGGGGCAACGCTGAGCGCCGGGAGGCCAGGCGCTTGCAGGCCGTCCTCCCTCTCGTCCCTGAGCAAAGCTCACTCACCTGAACCGCGGGGTGATGGCCTGGCTGCCACTCAGGCCGAAGCGGGCTTTCTATGGGGCACAGAAGCTGTCACCGACGGGCCCCGACACCCCCAAGCAAACCTGCCACCCCCAGGGGCCCGCCCGTTACCCACGTGCTCCCTCAGGCTGTCCGGGGTGAAGCGAGTGCTCCAGAGCTCCACGCCGTCGGTCACACTGGGGCAAGTGGGGGACTCAATCAAAAGAGATCGGGGCACCCCGACGCCCCGCAGGCCCCGACACTCACTAGAGGTTGAAGTCGCCACCGTCCCCTTCCCCGTTTTCCTCCCCCAGGCAGTAGCACACGAAGCGCGGGGACCCGGGGCCTGGAGGGAGAGTGCAGAGAGGCGATGACAGCGGTTCCCGCGCCATGGGAAGCAGAAACTTAGAGCGCATGCGCGCGCGGCCGACGCTTCCGCATTCCAAAGCGCGGGGCTCGGCCCTGTGCGGGGCGGGGAGAGGCGGAGCGAGCGCAGCTGATTGGTGCGCGGGCAAGAGTGGGGCGGGACGTCGGGGAAAAAGAAGGCGGGGAGATTACGCGCTCTGCGAATGGGCGGGACAGTGGGAGGCTGGTGGAAGGAGCTTGACTTGCGCATTCAGTGAGTGGGCGGGACAGCGGGTGAGTGGGAGGGGCTTGAGTTTCGAGCTCGGCGAGTGGGCGGGGCAGCGGGCGAGTGGGGAGAACTTGAGTCACGTGTCTTTGAGTGGGCGTGGCCTAAATGGGGCTGGGAAGAGCATAGAGGTAGGACGTTTGCCTTGCCTGTAGAAGGACGTTGGTTCGAATCCCGGAATCCCACATGGTCCCCCGAGCCTGCAGGAGCGATTTTTTTTTGTTTGTTTTTGGTTTTTGGTTTTTGGGTCACACCCGGCAGCGCTCAGAGGTTACTCCTGGCTCTACACCCAGAAATCGCTCCTGGCAGGCTCGGGGGACTGTATGGGATGCGGGGATTCGAACCACTGTCCTGCATGCAAGGCAAACGCCCTACTCCATGCTATCTCTCCGGCCCCAGGAGCGATTTCTGAGCGTAAAGCCAAGAGGAACCCCTGAGCGTTGCTGGGTGTGACTCCCCCCCCCAAAAAAAAGAACTGAGTTTGTTGGGGGATCCCGTTCTCACCAGGACTCAGGACCATGGGGCCCCATCCCTAGGATTCAGCACCACCCATCACTCCGCCCATCATTCCTGCGACCTATTAAATACAGGGTTTCCTCCTAGGCTTGCCCTCTCCTGCCCCTGGCCCAGCCCAGCCCAGCCCCCCCCAGTCTCTCCTACTGCCTATCCATGGTTCCTTCCAAGCTTTCTACCGCCTCACTGGAACATCCAAAACGCACAAGTGAAAAAGTAGGGGCAGCCCAGAGACAACCCCGCTGCTCCTCATTTGCACTGTGGTGACCTGAGCCCGCCTAGATCTGGAGGGCACCTGGTCAACAGGCCAGGCTAGGACCTGGCTTAGAAGTCTGGTAACCCAGCAGCTCTGCAAGGCCATGAGTAGCCATGGGAACAGAGATGGCTAAGCTGTGAATGGAGGGAGAGGCTGGAAGCACGGGGTCGGGGTAGGGATCAGAGACAGGCTTGTGCAGGGGTAGTTCTCCTCTGCTCCCTGGGAGGCCCCACATCCACACATAGGCCCTAGGAAGGTGACAGAGCATCTGCCTATCATTAATCATGCCAGACTTACCCGCTTCCTCCTGGGCTCAGGCCTGTCCCTTCCTCCTGGGAAGGGCCTCACACACACACACACACACACACACACACACACACACACACACACACACACACACACACACACACACACACATTGCCTCCTCTTTGCATGCCCACACCTCTGAGGCCTTTCCCAGTCACCAAGTCAGGGTAATGGTGAATTCAACCCTGCCCCAGTCTCATGTTCTCATCCCACCCATGTGACCCCCTGCATCCCACCTGTGACCTCATCCCTAGTTCCCCATGTGCCGAATTGTCCTAATCTGGGTGATTTGTTATTCGACAGTTTGCTTTCCACTCCTGTTTATTGCCCCCACCCTTACTGTTCCTGAGACTTTGAGTTTAAGGTATGATCAGAAACACAGGCTGGGAACTGGGGGCTTAGACAGAGTTGGTGAGGAGAAACATCTGAGTTATGTGTTTGCGTTGAGTTTTGGCAACACAGATCCAGCTAAAGGCTCAATTCCTGGCTGTGTGCTCAGGGCTCACTTCTGGCAAACCTCAGGGAAACTGGTCCTCTGATATGTGTGTAAAGCCCATTCCTCAGCTGGCCAGGAGCAGGGGTGTCAGGGTGGATGGGCAGAGCAGGAAAGATGTCAGGAAGGGACTTGTGGGCCTCAGAGTAGGGAAGATGATTGAGGAGGAAGTCTGAATAGAGGGGGAAAGTGAGGATACACCCAAGATGATGGGGAGGTGCTCTGGACCTCCCCACTTCGTCATGACCTCAGCACCTTGAATAGGGAGCCATGAGCCATGAGGGCAGGGACAGGTGACTGGCAGACAGACAACCGTGACTTTGGAACTTTGGGGCCAAGTGCTCCGCAATAACCCCTGGGACTATCAGTCACAGCCCTGGCCCTTGAGCATGTGCCCTGCATACAAAGGGTTTGCAGCTGCCTTTAATTAGTAAAACTTTGACCTGGGACATTTCCCTGGTTTGCTAGGATCAGCCCTAAATGTATGTGTTTATTTTGGTTTTAGATCTTGGGCTACAACCTGGTATTCAGGGCTTATTACAGGCTCTGCAATCAGGGATCACTCAGGAGTGATCCAGGTTTTGGGGCCATACCTGGAGGCTCTCAGAGATTACTCTTGACTGTATTCAGAAATTATTCTCGAAGGGGCCGGAAAGATAGCACAGAGGTAGGGCATTTGTTTTGCACACGGCCAACCCAGGATGGACCTAGGTTTGATTCCCAGCATCCCATATGGTCCCCAGCCTGCCAGGAGTGATTTTTTTGTTGTTTGTTTTGTTTTTCTGGGACACACTCAGTGATACTCAGGGATTACTCCTGGCTATGCGCTGAGAAATCGCTCCTGGCTTGGGGGACCATATGGGACATCAGGAGATCAAATCACAACCTATCCTAGGCTAGTACTTGCAAGGCAGATGCCTTACTTCTAGTGTCACTGTTCTGGCCCCCAGGAGTGATTTTTGAGTGCAGAGTCAGGAGTAACCCCCTGAGCGTTGCCAGGTGTGGCCCAAAAACAAAACAAAACAAAAAAAAACAAAAAAAAAAAACAAAAAAAAAAAAGAAAGAAAAAAAGAAAAGAAAGACGAAAGGGAGGAAGGGAGGGAGGAAGAACGGAAGGGAGGGAGAGAGAGAGGAAAGGAAGGAAGGAAGGAAGGAAGGAAGGAAGGAAGGAAGGAAGGAAGGAAGGAAGGAAGGAAGGAAGGAAGGAAGGAAGGAAGGAAGGAGGGAGGGAGGGAGGAAGGGAGGGAAGGAAGGAAGGAAGGAAGAAAGGAAGGAAGGAAGGAAGGAAGGAGAGAAGGAAGGAAGGAAGGAAGGAAGAAAGGAAGGAAGGAAGGAAGGAAGGAAGGAAAGAAGGAAGGAAGGAAGGAAGGAGGGAGGGAGGAAGGGAGGGAAGGAAGGAAGGGAGGAAGGATAAAAAGAAGAAAGATTATTTCTCAAACCTGCTGGGTAGGCCATGTGCAAGGAGAGTTGCCTTCCCTGTCATCCTCTGGCCCAACCCTGTTTGTGTTTATTTGCAAGGTTGTTCTCCCCTGCCCCCCATGAAGAGGGAGACTCCACAGATAGCCAAATGACTCCAAGGGTTGGAGCATCTGTGGAGCTAGGGTGAGCTAAAACCATGGGAGTTGGAGTGTTGAGAAAGTTTCCCTCTTGGAGCTCTCCCCAGGTTCACCAGGTTCACCCCATATTGACAGTTGCTTTGAGTGCAGAGAACTGAGTCAGGCCTTAGAGCTTGAAAGTTGTAAGAATAGATATGTAGGGGCCGGGCGGTGGCGCTGGAGGTAAGGTGCCTGCCTTGCCTGCGCTAGCCTAGGACGGACCGCGGTTCGATCCCCCGGCATCCCATATGGTCCCCCAAGAAGCCAGGAGCAACTTCTGAGCACATAGCCAGGAGTAACCCCTGAGCGTCACAGGGTGTGGCCCAAAAACCAAAAAAAAAAAAAAAAAGAATAGATATGTAAAGAAAAAAACAAAGAAAAATAATAATAAATATGTGCTCTGAGCTCCAGTGTCTCTCTCTCTGGTCATTTATTACATACTATTGGGGCTAACACAGCACCTGCCACAAAAATGGGCTGCAAAACACAGTAAAGAAATCAGAAAATCCCAATCAAAATTACATAGGATTGGGACCAGAGTACAGCAGGTAGGGCATTTGCCTTGCATGTGCCAACCCAGGTTCAACCTCGGCATTCAATACTCGGCATCTCCAAGCCTGCCAGGAATAATTTCCAAACACAGAGCTAAGAGTAACCCCTGAGATCCTCCATGTCCAAAAACGAAGCAAAACAAACAAACAAACAATACCACATAGTTACCACAGAAAAATGACCCTGCTTCTCTACCAAACTGCAAGGGAATAAAAGGGTCGCTGACATATTCCAGGTCTGGTTTGCGCTGATCCCTCTGGGGCCCTCTCAGAATGTGTGAGGATGATCCCCTTTCTGCATGAACCACAACAGCCCTCAACCCCCTCCCACAGAAATGGCCCGACCCTGCTCCCTGACTTAACCATCTCAGACTGCAAAGCCATCGTATTGTTTCAGATCTAAAGATTCTGGATCTTGAGGACCCTGTGCTGCACCTCAAACTTTCCTACTTGTGGGGCCGGAGAGATAGCATGGAGGTAAGGCGTTTGCCTTTCATGCAGGAGGTCATCGGTTCGAATCCCGGCGCCCCATATGGTCCCCTGTGCCTGCCAGGAGCAATTTCTGAGCCTGGAGCCAGGAATAACCCCTGAGCACTGCCAGGTGTGACCCAAAAACCAAAAAAAAAAAAAAAAAAAAAAAAAAAAAAAAAAAAAAAAAAACTTTCCTACTTGTGTCAGCCCAGTGTATCCCAAGAAATCTGGTGGGAAAGTTCCATAAAAATCTCCCAAACTGGGGCTGGCGAGGTGGTGCTAGAGGTAAGGTGTCTGCCTTGCAAGCTCTAACCAAGGATCAGGACCGCGGTTCGATCCCCCAGCGTCCCATATGGTCCCCCAAGCCAGGGGCAATTTCTGAGTGCTTAGCCAGGAGTAACCCCTGAGCATCAAACATGTGTGGCCCGAAAAAACAAAAAACAAAAAAACAAAAAATCTCCCAAACTGGGCCAGAGAGATAGCATGGAGGTAAGGCATTTGCCCTTCATGCAGAAGGACGGTGGTTCGAATCCTGGCATCCCATATGGTCCCCTGTGCCTGCCAGGAGCGATTTCTGAGCATAGAGCCAGAAGTAACCCCTGAGCACTGTCGGGTGTGACTCCCCCCAAAAAAATCTCCCAAACTAGAATGACTTTGGTGTAATGGGTAGCGAGACTGCCTTGAATGCAGCTGACTGGACACAGACCGCAGTTTGAATCCCGACCTCCCACAATCAGTGGTCCTCAAACTATGGCCCGCGGGCCACATATTGTATTTGTATCTGTTTTGTTTCTTCATTGCAAAATAAGATATATGCAGTGTGCATAAGAATTCGTTCATGGGCCCGGAGAGATAGCACAGTGGCGTTTGTCTTGCAAGCAGCCGATCCAGGACCAAAGGTGGTTGGTTTGAATCCCGGTGTCCCATATGATCCCCCGTGCCTGCCAGGAGCTATATCTGAGCAGACAGCCAGGAGTGACCCCTGAGCATTGCCAGGTGTGGCCCAAAAACCAAAAAAAAAAAAAAAAAAAAGAATTCGTTCATAAGTTTTGTTTTTACTATAGTCAGACCCTCCAATGGTCTGAGGGACAGTGAACTGGCCCCCTGTTTAAAAAGTTTGAGGACCCCTGTCCCACATGGTCCTGGACCCTGCCAGGAGCGACTCTAGCTGCAGAACCAGGAGGAACCCCTGCGCATCGCCGCATGTGACCACTAAAAAAATAAAAAAAAAAAGAAATCTCCCAAACTTAGGGAGCTTAAACAGAAACATAGAAGCTCAGCTAGATTGATAGTGTCAACCTTCAGACACCTACTTTAGTAACACCCTGGAGAAAGAGAACAATTATTACAAATTGACCCCTATGGATCTAAGTTTGGACCATTTCATTTGCCTTTGTGTTATAACAAACAATATAATGTAAATTCATTTGTGTCTGTAAGAGGTTAGGCTAGAGTGGTGGGTGGGAAATTGGGGACACTGGAGAAAGGAAGGTCACACTGGTGTTGGGGTTGGTGTTAGAACATTTAATGCCTGGGGGTCGGAGAGATGGCACAACAGTAAGATATTTGCGTTGCATCCCATATGGTCCCCAAGCCTGCCGGGGTGATTTCTGAGCATAAAGCCAAGAGTAGCCCTTGAGTGCTGCCGGGTGTGACCCCAAAACCAAAAAGAAACAAACAAAAAAATCTGAGCGTAGAACATTTAATGCCTGAAACAACTGTGTTATGAATGACTTAGTAAATCATGGTGCTATTATAAAACTTTTTAGAGAATAAATTGAACAATCTAATATCTGTTAAAGCTATTTTTTTTTTTTTTTTTTGGTTTTTGGGCCACACCCGGCGATGCTCAGGGGTTACTCCTGGCTGTCTGCTCAGAAATAGCTCCTGGCAGGCACAGGGGACCATATGGGACACCGGGATTCGAACCAACCACCTTTGGTCCTGGATCGGCTGCTTGCAAGGCAAACACCGCTATGCTATCTCTCCGGGCCTATTAAAGCTATTTTTATAGAGAGATAGAATGTGAGTAGGGCGCTTGCTTTGCATGCAGTTGACCCAGGTTTGATTCCCAGCAACTCATATGGTCCCCCAAGGCCTGTCAGGAGTGATCCCTTAGTGCAGAGCCAAGAGGAAGACTTGAGCATGGTCAGGTGTGGCCCTCCCACAAGAGAGATTTTGTCCACTGCCCCAATAGGGGAATAACTGTAAAAATGAAGACCATTTCCAGGGCAAGCAGCCCTCAGTAGAGGGACATCTCAGGCCCACCACTTATCCTTATGTGGGAGAATGAGCCACACCATCTGGAGGCCACTGTCCCCTGGGAAAAAATTGACCAACATCTCAAATGTGTGGCCCTTCTCTTTTGGTTTCATTTTGGGCTACATCCAGAACTGCTCAGGAGTAAAATCCAGCTCTGCACTCGTGAATTACTCCTGGCAGTATTCGGGGGACTACCTGGACGTTGCGGATGGAACCCAGGCCGGTTGTGTGCAAAGCAAATGCCTTCACCGCTGTGCTCTTGCTTTGAGCTCGAAAGTGTGGCCATTCTATTATTTCTGTTCTCTTAGACTGACTCTGATGTAGGCATTGGGTTGTACTCTGGGAAGAAGGAAGTGTGTGTGTGTGTGTGTGTGTGTGTGTGTGTGTGTGTGTGTGTGTGTGTGTGGATTCCTAGGAGGGCCTGTCTTGACCTGGTATGTCGGATCCTTGGGAACCATCAGGGGCTTTGTGGGGAGGAAACAGAGCTCCAATGGGGCTGTCATAGGGACAACTGTCCTGGGCCTCCTAGGCACGTGTCATCACAGATAGGGCTGTTGTGCAGGAAGAGTTTGGGGTGCCCATGACATGGGCAGAAGGGGTCTGTGGTGCCCATGCTACGGGCAGGTGGAGTCTGAGATGCCCACGCCATGGTCTGCTGGGAACAAGGGCCTGTGTACCCGAGAGTGCTGGCTCTGCCCAAATTCAGTTCAGGAGGACAGAACTGGCCTGTTTGTGGGAGTCCTGATGGCCTGGCCACCAGCAGGCCTGCTTCCCCGTTTCTGGGCAGTCCACATCCCCAGGTCGCCCATACCCTGGCCCCATATCAGACACTCAGACACGCAAACTTGAAGGCTTGCAGTTCGTTTATTGCGTTGGGGTGGGGGTGGGTTGGGGTGGGTGGAGTAGATGAAATGTTGGGGCATCCTGCAGTCCAGGCGCAGAAATCCACGGCTCGGCTCTCTTCTGGCTGGACCCTCACTGCAGACGAAGTGTGGGGGGCAGAGTTGAGTGTCCTCTGACTGCAGTGCCCCCTCGGCCTAGCCTGCCCCGGCCTTACTTCTCTGGGACCACCCTAGTCCTGACACCAAGAGACCAGAAACCCCGGGGATCATCGGCCGAGGGGAGCTGGGCAATGCTAATCTGGGGAGGGGTCCGGGTCCACTGCTCCAGCTCACCTTGGAGAAGCTGCTGGCACATTGGTCTGTGGGAGAGAGAGGCAGCCTGAGAGATTGGCCAGAGTAAGCCCAGAACCAGCCCTGAAACACCCATTTCCCGAGGCCAAGCCCCTCCCTCAACCCTCCCTGGACCAGGACCACCCAGCAGAACACGCCCACTCGACAAACTCCTCCCCTTGCCCCGCCCCTCTGATAAGCCTCTTCCATTGCCCGGCCTCCACAGGCCATACCTGTCCGGCCTTGCCACCCTCCGCAAGTTTAGGGACCCTCTAGCCCAGGGGTCTTCAACTATGGCTAGCCAAGAGCAGACCATGGTTCTCATTGAAATGTTTGCTAATTTAATTTTAACTGTTCTTCATTTTATTTATTTGTTTATTTATTTATTTGATTTTGGGGGCACCTCTGGCGACGCTCAGGAGTTCCTCCTGGCTCTGCACTCAGAAATCTCTCTTAGCAGTAGATCATATAGGATGCTGGGGATCGAACCCGGGTCTGTTCTGGGTCGGCCGCTAGCAAGGCAAATTGCTGTACTATCACTCCAGCCCTGCTCTTCACTTTAAATATTCTATTTGTTCCCTTTTTTTAAAACTTCAAAATAAGATATGTGCACACGAGCACCCCCTAGCCTGCCAGGAGCGATTTCTGAGCCCAAAGTCAGGAGTAACCCATGAGCACTGCTGAGTGTGGCCTCCAAGCCCCCACCAAAAGTTTGAGGACCCTCGCTCTAGCCCCTCTAGGGGCTCAGCGCCCCACCCACTACTCACCTGTCTTGGGCAGCATGGCTCCCTGACTGGGGTTGAGGCCCACTTGGGGTACCAGCTGCTGCATCTTCTGGGCGCCTTCTGGAAACATCTCTGGGGCTCGTCCTGAGGGTGAAGAGGGCTAGTGAGAATGGAGGGTGGAGCAAGGTTCTCCAGCCCAGGCCACAGACCCCTCAAAGTGTCAGGGAGCCGGGGCATCATGGGGTGGGTCACGTGGGCCACACTCAGGGGACGCCTAGAGGGGCCAGGAGCAAGCTCTGGCGCCCACACCCACCATACAGCTGCAGCCACACGGTGTTGGTGTTGCCCTTCTGCGCCTTGATGTACAGCACCGCGTAGTGCTTGTAGTCGGTGGCCGCCACCCTGATGTCCACCTGGGCCATGGCTGGGGGGGGGGGGCAAGAGAGCTGAGAGCCTGCCCTGGTACCATCTAGGCGCCCACAGATGTTCCACCCTGAGCAACAGGTCAGCAGCCCCAGCCCCTTTGCCTCACCCGTGTCACTGAACTGCCCGTCCACGGCACCCTTGGCATAGGTCGTGTCCACCTTCTGGCACCCGCCATCTGGCCTGCGGAGAAAAAAAGCACCTGAGGGTGCCCCTGCCTTGCCCACACTGACACAGCTGCCTACCATTGGCCAGGCCTGTCAGTCTCCTGTCAAACCACACTTGGAGCAGGGCTACTCAAGGCTTCCTGGAGCTGGGCTGATAGGGTGTGAGGGGCGCCACCGAAAGTGGGACATGTGGGGTTGGTCACTCACGTGGGGTAGCCCAGCTTGAGCCCCAGGTCACCATTGGCCGCAGGGGTGACCGAGACTATGGGCATCTTCATGTTGTCCTTGGTGTCCTGGAAATCCTGATCGTCAGACACAAGCCCCACGATGTACCAGGTACCCTGGAACTGCAGAGTGGCAGGAAAGGCTGAAGGGGTCCCAGACTCAACCCTGGCCACGCACACCATCACTGGGCGCTCATGGGCATGGCCCAGAGTCTTCTCCCAGTACCTTCTCCCAGAAAATGAGGCAGTCAGGGTCTTCCTCCTGTCCTCCAGCTTCAGCGAGGCTAGCCCAGGCCTCACTGACCAGGCTGCTCAGACCCTGCAGCTGGGAGGAGCAGAGCCAGTCCTGGGCCCTGCGAACATACCTGGCTGGCATCAAAGTTGGCCTGGATGGGAACCTCTGCTTGGCCTGCAGTGGCCTTGAACAGGCCCAGGACAGCACTGATGAGCAGGGCCTGCAGCATGGTGGTGTCAGAGATGGTTCTGGTGAACTGGGCTGGGGTGCTTGGGCCTTTATGCCCCGGTCAGGCTGGGCCTGTGCCCAATGCATGACAGGCCCCGGATAGAGTTGTGCCCCACAGTGTCCACCCACCTTTCAGCCCACTGGCAGCGGGAGGGCCTGTCTGGGGTTCCACTGGGCTGCCAGGGCCCCTCCTCTCAGAAGGTGCCAGACCCCTTCTCACCCTGGAGCCTGACATCCGGGAGCCTGACACCACCTGGTGCCCAGCTGAGGGGCCAGGCGGCAGGGACTGGGCCCTGTGGGGCCGATGGGGGTGGACAGGGCTATGTGCCAAGACCCAGCAGGTCCCACTCACTCCAGCATCTGTCTTGGGGCCCAGGACACTGGGCCAGTTTCCCTTTGTCCCCTGAAGCCCTCTTTGTCCAGGACTGCATAATCCTAGCCATCAGGGCAGACACCAAGATCCGGGGCTGCCCCTTCTGGGGGAGTGACTGCAGCAGGGGCCAGACTGACCTGAACCTGCCCAATTGGTGCCAAGGCACAGGAGCAAGGTTGGGGCAAGAAATGCCTTGCGGCTGGAGTGTCCCGCACCCTGGAATGTCATCGTGGGGTCCAGCTACTGGGGGTCAGGAGGGACAGTGAGGACCTTGAGCAGGAACCAGGAAAGTGACTGATACATGCCCGGAGGGACAATGAGGACCAATGTCAGGAGACAAAAAGATTACTATTCATCAGCTTTATTGGGGTGCACAAAACAGGGTTAAGTGGGGGTGGGATGGGGTAGAGGCTGAGCAGCTAGAGCGAGGGGTTGCTGGCCGATGGGCACAGAGCAGCATAGCCGATCTGGAGGGCTGGGATCTCCTGGCCAAGAGAAGATGGGCTGTCAGCAAGGTGGGGGCCACAGTGCACCCCACCCCTCACCGGGCCCTGGGAGGATTCCTCTCAGCTCTGGTACCTACTCCTGAGGTCACATAGCCTCACCATGTCTCTCCTTTCTTCCTCTAAGCAACATCTTCTTGACCTCTGCGGTCCCCATCCACCTCTCCACCAGCCCCTCTGCAGCACCTCCATCTGGCTTCAAGCTCCTCCTCTGCCTGGCTTAAGACTAGGCTGAATACCAGGCAGTGACGGGCCTTGTTCTGGCACTGCATCTTTAGACCCGCATACCGAAGAGGCTAGAGGCGCTGTGCTGTGCCTGGGCAGCCTCACCCAACACGTGGACTCTATATTTTATGTTTTAGTCAACAGTTCTGGCTGCAGTTCCAGCTCCTGACCTAAAGTCTCCACATAGCAGCCCAGCCTGTAGGAGTTGGGGTTCAGTGAGGGCTGTGCCCGCTGTGGCCCAGGGCTGTGAGGGTCTGCACGGTAGATGGAGCCCCCCTCACTCACCTATCACTGGTCATCAATGCATTTACCTGCCAAGAGAAAGACCCAGGAGGCCCTCAGCGCCCCAGCGGAGGAAGTAACTCCTGAATGCCCAGCCCTGGGGAGCTTATCTGAGGTATCTGGGGGAGTCCTCAGACCAAAGCCTCCTGCCCATTCCACCCTCCTTGGCCTTCAAGCCAAGAGGGGACCCTCTGCCCACCAATCTCCTGAGGCCCCCCCAGGCTGAGGACCCCTGTGTCTTTAGAGCTGGCCCAAGCCAGGCACAAGGGTGCTTGGGACATCAGGGAGGGGACATTCTTGTGCCAAGGCCTGGGTGGAGGACAGGTCGTGTGGGCGGAGTAGGCAGTGTGGCCACAGGAAGCCACCCCAGAACTCCCGACCTGGGCCTGAGTCTTGGAAGCTAATCTGCTGCGGCCCCACCCACAGATTAGGATCTCACCGATTTTGTGCAGGAACACAATGTCCTCATCTGTGAAGCCCTGGGAGTGGGCAAAGCTGCGGAACTTCTCATTCAGTTCCTTCTTGGCCACTGGGTCCTGTGAGCGAGCTGGGGCAGAACGGGGAGGATCAGGGCTTGGGGCCATATGCTGCCTCCCCTCAACTGCCTCTGGATCAACTCAGGACGCCACGATGGGGCACATACTGTAGAGCATGGCCATGAACAGCCCCTCGTCTGGGCCGTTAGTGCTCCGTGTGATGAACATGGCGTACTGGTCATAGTCGGTCTCCCGCACCAGCAGTTCGTGGTTGCCGCCCCACTCTGTAACACAGAGATGAAGACTGAGGGGCCCAGCTGCAGGCCTCCCCTTCCCTTGCACTTTCCCTCACCCTTCAATTAGTCTGTGCTTCCCCAGGCCTGTACTGGGGTAGACAGGGAGGCAGGCAGCCCCTCCAGTGGTCACCTAAACAGCAGTGTACTCTGAGGGTTCAATGTCCCAAACCAGAAAACCGGGTCACTCAGGAAATAATGGGGGTTTAGGAAGACTGGGGGTGGGGCACAAGAAGCCTAGAGCAGAGAAGGGGGAGGCTGAGCGAGGGCTCGGGGGAGAGCCTGGCTGCAGAGAAAGAACCCTGTGCACCCTGAGTGTAGGCAGGTGGTTGGCCACTTGGGTTGTTTTCTTTTTGTGTTTATATTCGTTTTGGGCCACACTCTGCACATTGCTCAGGGCTTAGTCCTGGCTCTGCATTCATGGGTCACTCCTGGTTGGACTCCTTGCCTAGATGGGAGGCAGCTGTGGATCGAACTCAGGTCAGCAAGGTGCAAAGCAAATGCACAAGCCCCTGTGCTGTGGCTCCTGCCTCATGGCGTGGGATCGAGTCCACTCACTGGGTTTGTTGTATCTGTAGTGGCCAGGAGTCCCAGTGGGTTCCAGCAGCAGGCTCCAGGTAATGCACTGGGTGTCCCTGTAGGTAGGTCATGCAGGGCAGGGGTCTCAGGATTGCCAGGTGGGAGCCCCCAGCCCTGAAGCCTGTCCCACTGCCCCACCTGATGTAGGTGGCAGTCAAGTTGAGAGCACCATTCTCAGCATTGGTCACCACTGCCTTGCCCATGGACAAATTTGGCTTCTTCTCCTGCATCCAGGTCGTGTTGGAGGCCAGGGCCAGGGTGAACCAGCGTCCCAGGAACTGCAGAACCAATGCCCACAAATAACCTTCTGAGGTGCCCTGAACCTACCCAGGACCCTGAACTTGGTAGTGTTGGCCCTGCCCACTTGGAGACTGGCCCCTTCCATAGAGCTCTGCCCATGCCCCTCCGAGACCCACACCCACTGCTGCACCCCTTACCCAGCTAGACCCCCACCTTAGTGAGGCCGCACTGGGCACCACACCAGGCCTTCACTGATGCACTGGCATCACTGGCCTTAGGTGGCTGCAGAGAGTGCTTAAGGGGAATCCATGGTGGGTGAACAACAGCCCAGCCCCACAACCTCGTACACGAACAGTATCCTGGAGACCCGGTGTCTGACTGCACACACAGGGATGACGGGGCACAACCTGACGCTCCCTCCACAATGTGCAGCCATTCTAGGGAAGGCCCCTGCTGCCGGATCTCATCCCCTTCCCAGGCAGAGAGCCCTGCCCTCTCGGGCAGGCAGGAGAGCCCCTCACCTGGTCCTGTTTGAAGTTGGGCTGCACAGACACCTCGCTCAGTGCAGGAGTCTGCAGCCCGGCCAGCAGGGTCAGCAGGGCCAGAGCCATCCACGGACCATTCCCAGCCACCATCCTTTACTGACAAGCAGGTGACCAGGGCCTGGTGCCAGCCTCGGGCAGAGTGGAGGCAGCTAGAGAAATGAGCACAGCCCTGGGGGGAGACCCCTATTTATGGACCCGCCTTGGCCTCCTGCTGGCCCCTGGGCTGGCCAGCACTTCGTAATGCTGTGTAGGAGGACAGTGCCCAGGGCCCAGTGGCAGCCTCACCCCCATCCCCTGAGGGCAGCTTATGTAACAGGCCCTGACTCCTGAGGGCCTCCCCTCACTGATGTGGGATGGAGCTGGTCATGCAGAGGCTTCCGTGGTGGCAGCTCCCTGTTCCCCAGACCCACCAGCTGGGATGGGTCCTGGGCTCCACACTTCCTCTGGCTCCTGTCCGTTCGGCCATGACCCTTCCTCAGACCCCTCCAAGGAGTCAAATGCAAAGGCCCACTGGTCCCTAGAGAGGCCCAGGCTGGAGAGACATGGGCCAAGGTAAAGAAACTAAATCTGCTTGTCCTGGAGCACAGGATCAGGCCAGCTGGGCGGGCAGCCTCCCACAGCAGCCAGGGCATGGGGTCCCTCCCTTGGTGTTGGTCACTGCTGGCGTGGTTCAGGTACCCTGCTGCTCCAGCTGAACCCCAGGGCCTGCACATACTCCCCTGCTCATAGCTATAGCTGCCGGTCCCAGTAAAGGTGGATCTGGTGCTCCCAGACTGCCGCTACCCAGAAGCCAGCCTGGTTTCACACACTGCCCCAGAGATTCAGGGTCCTGTCCCCTGTGGCAAGTGTCCATGAGAGACCACCGAAGGCCCTGGGCACTTAGGGGCAGGGGGTACAGCAGCAGGTCACCTCTTGCCTGATTCCTGCTGAAAGGCCCTGTCCCAGGCCCAGCCTCCTCTGCCTGGAATCCTTATCCTGGCCTCTGGTTTTGGATGGGCCCCCCAAAGGTTGCTCAGAACTCACCAGGGGGGTGGGGCCAGAGCAATAGGTCAGTGGGAGGGCATTCGCCTTGCATAGGTCTGACCCGAGTTTGATCCCAGGCAGATATGGGATATTATGGGAATAAGGTCCCCTGAACCCATCAGGAATGATTCCTGAGTGCAAAGCCAAGGGTCAGCCCTGAGCAATGGTAGTTGGGACCCAAAGACAAGACCAGGAGTGGCGAACACGCGGCTCTCGAGCCAAATGCAGTTCCTGGGCAAAATGAATGTGGCTCTTTGCCTCTTCTCATTATTTTGTATACTGTGGCTCTTTGCCAAGTTTGGATTTTGTTCTGCTGCTTCTGAGGAGGGACCTCTGAGGAGAGATCTCCAAGCGCATAGTCCCACCCCCAGGCTGTGTCATCCAGTCTCCCATGCCTCAGAAACAACTGCACAGGCCAGCGAGGGGAGGACCCATGTGGCACATGTTGGGTCACATCTGGCCGTTAGTTCTTAGTGTGGAGGACGCAGCACACCCTCATCATCACTGCAGGATTTTTACCCTCACTCAAAATGGCAAAATGTAATATGTGTTTAATATGTTATTGTTAAAATTATATGCTTTTGTGTGAGTGTTTGTCTGTTTTGGCAGGTCACTGCGTGGTGTGGCTCTCTGACTCTCACAATTTAAAATTTTGGCTCTTTGTGTCGAACTTGTTCACCACCCCTGGACAAGACCAAAAGTGACCAGGAGGATTCTTGGGGTTCGCTTCCCCCTGCTGGTGAGGAAGAAAGATGAATCCCAGGTCCTGGAGGCACTGATCCTGCCTCTATCCCCACATGACCCAGGACCCCAATCCACGTGGGGGTGGGGGAGGCGAATGAGGAGGGATTAGCCACCTGCCCCATCCCCGAAGCACCCCCCCTTTTTAGGTAGGAGATAGGCTTCACTTCGGGGGAAGGGCAACAGCTCAGGACAGGCTTCCCTGGAACCCCATGGAAGCCTGAGTTTCCCCCATCAGCTCCCTTGCAGGAGCTGCCAGGCAGCAGGTATGGGGCGGCCAAGCTTCAGGAAGGGCAGGACCGGGGGGATCTGTGCCCAGCTTGCACTGCCCCTGGACTGCCTCTGGCTGCAGCCCAGCCCAGGAACAGACATGGGATGCCTGTTTACCCTTCACTGCAGAGAAGCACAGGGGATTTGAGCTTAATCTCCAGCACCCCCATAGTGCATGAGCACAGAGCCAGGAGTCGGTCACCTCTGAGCACCACTGGTGTGGCCCCAAAATCTAAAAGTAAAATGTCCCATTTCGGCTGCATTTGCACCCCCAAGTTGCAGACTGTTGCCTCTCAGTGGCCACTAAGGCTCACACAGCCAAGACAACACCTCCCAGGAGGCTGAGGAAGACCCACTTGGGTAGTGCCCCAGGGCAACTGCTCTCTGCAGGTTGTTTCTCAGGAACAGGGCATTCTTGCACCCCTGCACCTGTGGGTGTGGGCACCAAAGGCTCAGATAATTGGGCACAAAAGGCTCAGAATAAAGGGGGAAGGATGAAGCAGGCCTTGAGCTGTTCC